>NW_024091454.1:0-20378 GCF_014356525.2 Nilaparvata lugens
AATTTGCCCGAACTGTTTCAACAAACATGTATGTCGAACTGTTAAAAATGTTGTCCCTGAGCCCTTCAACAAACATGTTTGTACATTTTGAACATTTGTTCATTTTGGACACGGCTGATGTAATTGAATCTTTCATTCCTACTCTTGAAAAAATTTACTCTTTATATCTTTGAATATGTATATTTTTAAAGTGAGAACCGTCTGGAATGAAACAGCAACAAGTGAATGTTTTCCAAAATAATTATTTCACGTAAGTGGCCATACGTTCCTCAAGTGCATTAACAGAAAAATTTTGGTCGGTCTGGACTATAAGGCGGCTCGCACACTAGAGCAACAAGCAAATTTAAATGAGTTATATAAATTACCACAGGTCATAACCAGGTATTATATTCCTACTTCATACCATTAAGACTGATGATATAGTCAACCGCAAGAAATAGTCCGATGGAAATTGAAACACATTCCTCTCACACCCTCACTGAACCCTTAGACGTTGCCAATTCGACTGGTGTATTATGAAAAAATAGTCTATTCTCATTTCTCAGAGCTGTAGACAACGGTAATCAATCCTTATTTGACAACGTTGCACTCACTTGCTCCAATTCCCATCGGACTATGTTGTCTGGTATATCGCCTGGATATACTGTGAGTCATATGTATGGGACCCTTCAATGAATTGAAGATTATTGTAAATATAAAACTGTAACTTTCAGGATAAGTTATTGTCGAATACTCCACCTTTTGATGTGCAACAGAATTTTAACCCCTCATAAGAGTTGACTTGGGGGTTAACTCGAATATTTTAAATGTAAACAGCTATGTGTGATACATCATTCTGAAGGCCTTCTTGGAACAAAATAGATGAAATCAATAAAAATGTCTACGATGCTTGTAACAAAAAGGCGGCTGATGGAAGTTTTGGTTTTTTAAAATGATTGGTTGTAGCTCAAATATTCTAAATGTAAATACCCATTGTGTGATACATAATTTTGAAGTACTTTTTGAGGCAGGAAAGATGACATCAAAACATGTTCCATGATACTTGTCTTCAAAATTGTGGCTGATTGAAATTTTAGTTTTTACTTGAAAATTCAATCAGCTGCCATTTTGGATGCAACTATCATATAGAACATTTTATTGATGTCAACGTTTTTGTTTTGAAAATGCCTCAAGAATGATGTACCACACAATGGGTGATTACATTAAAAATATTCGAGTTACAACCCCTAAGTCACCCCCTTATGGGGGGTTGAAATTCAGTTGTACGTCAAAAACTAGAGTATTTGACCAATAACTATCCTCAGAGTTACAGTATTATATCTACAACAGTCTCCTACTTATTAAAGGGTTCCCATATACATATGACTTACTCTGTATATTCAGGCGAAGTGGGACTTCCGCTAACAAAAGCCATACGAGTTACTTACTTTTACTGGTACTTGATGTTCCTACTCGCTGTGAATAATTGTAATTATCATCATCTCTGTCTTCATCTTCATGTAGAAAAACGAAATGGCATCATTATGTTCCCTCACACACTCATTCAGCGTTTTTAGATGGTATCTTTTCTCATGTTTTTCATTGAATTTTCAATGCATTCTTTTACATTTATCAAGAGTGTTAGATATGAATGTTTGTCAAGTTCTACACAACCATTCCTGTTTAAAGTTCCAAAGAACTATTGGACTGGAGAACAATAATTCTAATTATTATTGAACGAAGATCCCAATTAAATGCTGTAAATCTCCCCGAATACCTCTGCTACTGCGAATATTGACAACAGAGTAAACAGCTAGATGGAAATTCGATGACACACATACTATACGCTACTATACAAAATAAATCTGGTGTGGCGCACTCACACAACTTTCCTTGCCATCATAGAAATTGATCACCTGACGCTAGTGTTCACACGAATCTCAAGTCTACTACTCAAAAATCTGAGCCAGCTGGTAACAGGACAATAACGCTGGAGACACACACGAAATCTGCAATCTCTTGATAGTGAATGATTTAATAGAATCAACAGATGACAACACTTTGCAATTGAATAGTAGTTATTGAATTTCAAGCTTCTTTTCGATTTCAGTGAAGATATTCTTCTTCTTCTTTTTCATACCCTTTTGCCGTTAAGCGTCGGGTTCTTTCAACCATTCTATAAACTTTATACGATCCTGTGCATTCTCTTCACTCCATTCATTGTCTTTCCTCTTCCAGCAAGCTATACTCAATACTACTGATTCCATTCCAGTCGTGAAAATGTTACTAAACATTAATGTAGAGATTCCCATGCGCAATCTCTTCCACTTGAATTTTTGTTCAAATTGTATGTGAACTTTAATGGAAATCCAAATCAAACTTTGCATGATGGGGCGAGCTCCTGAAATTTTTACAAATATGAGAATTGTGGCAGTTGATAGAGCTTATCAATGATTATTAGGTAACGAATTTGATCAAAATCGTTGAAGCCGTTTTCGAGAAAATCGCAGAAAACCATTTTTTTGACAAAATTTTTGCAATTTTTGTCGCCATCTTGAATTGCATCGATTAAAATTGTCATGTCGGATCCTTATATTGTAAGGACCTAAGTTCCAAATTTCAAGTCATTCCGTTAACTGGGTGATGAGATATCGTGTACACACACACACACACACACACACACACACACACCCAATACCCAAATATTACTTTTTTGGACTCGGGGAACCTAGAAACGTATAGAAATTTTAAAATGGGGGTACTCAATTTTCTTCGAATAGCAATACTTATAGTGGTAATGGGGCAAGGAAAGTAATTATTTGTCAGCTCGGAAATCGAACCCAGTACCTCTAATTGTCGGTCAGTAATGCTACCCTTACACCAACTGACAATCTCTGGATAGCAACGCCATTTATACAAAGCCATAGACTGACAATGATTATTTGATAGTAGCGCTCATCGAGTTTTCATCTAGCTGTTGACTCTGTTGTTATATTGCAGTAGCAGAAGTCTTCGGGGTGATTTACAGCGTTTAAGTGGGATTCCCGTTTAATAATACTTATTTATTATTAGCATTTGAACAAATGCAACTTCCAAATTATTTCCATCTCTATAATAATGTTCAAAATATCTCAATCAAGTCTATTATGAGAAATGGAATTATAATAGACTGTTTTCTTCAAGGTATGATGAGAATATGGATTCTTGTTATCCTGTGCTACATAACTCAAATGGAATGATGATTGGATCGAGTCTGATTTGAATGATTGACTTTTTGACGGAAGGAAAGCAAGCTGAAATCAAAAATGCTGATTTTTGATGATCCATCCGGGGTCCTGGATAGAGCTAAAGCGAGCGAAGTGAGCCGGCTAGTATATTATTATTATTGTAATAAGAGCGTTTTTAGCCAAGAACGTAATTGAGAATCTCATACGGTGTGACCTGATTTAGACGCGACATACCTCTGAATCTACAAAACAGAGATTAGTCAACTTGAACCCTTCCATAACAGGTCTTCAAAGTAGTCTTCAAAAAACCGTGAAGCCACCCTCGATGTCTGTAAGAAGGGTGCCTCTAGCCCAAGGCCAGATCAAGTCTCTTGCAACCACCCTCAACATCGGGACATCAAGGTATCCAAACATGTCTTCCAAGATTGCATTGAGATGCACAAAACTGTGTGAGTATGGAGGAGGAGTTAGAGGGGTAGAAAGAGGAAGGAGGAGGAGATGAAGGAGTGAGAGGAGGAGGAGTAGGAGGATGAAGAGCAAGAGGAGAAGTTAGAGTAAGAGTTCCTAATTAATGTTTTTTACTTTCCTTGCCCTATTACCATAGGTAGGAGAGTATTGCTTTCCGAAAAAAAATTTAGGTACCCCAATTGTAAATTTCTATACGTTTCGAGGCCCCTGAGTCCAAAAAAGTGGTTTTAGGGTATTGGTCTGTATGTGTGTGTGTGTCTGTATGAGTGTATGTGCGTCTGTGTACACAATATCTCATCTCCAATAACGGAATGACTTGAAATTTGGAAATTAGGGTCCTCCCCTATAAGGATCCGACACGAACAATTTCGATCAAATGAATCCAGGATCGCGGCTTAAATGGCGAAAATGTTGTCAAAAACAGGATTTTTCGCAATTTTCTGGGAAAGGCTCCACGATTTTGATCAAATTCATACCTAGAAAAGTCATTCATAAGCTCTATCAACTGTACAATTCTCATATCTGTAAAAAATTCCGGCACTGCACCATCTATGCAAAGTTTGATTTTAGATTCCCAATTATTAGGCTTCAGATACAATTTGAACAGAAAAATTCAAGTGGAAAAAGATTGAGCATGAAAATCTCTACAATTAATGTTCAGTAGAATTTTCACCTGAAATTGAAAATAAGCTCGAAATTAAGAAATAAGAGTATCAATTGCAAACTGCTGATTCTATTAAATCATTCACTATGAAGAGATAGTAGACTTCTTGTGTCTCAGCGCTATGTCCTGTCCCAGCTGGCTCAGATCTTAGAAAGTAGACTTTAGATGCGCGGGAACACTAGCGTAAGTTGATCAATTTTCATAACGGCAAGGAAAGTTTTGTGAGTGCGCCAACCAGAGTTTCACAATATTTTCTGGCATTACAATAATTTACATTGAATGGCAGTATTGCTAATATTCAAACTAATTTCAGAAAGTATGAGAAATTAATCAATGAGAATGAAGATTGAATGCAATAAGGATAACGATAATATAATAGTGTGATGCAACTACAGAGGGATTCAACAAAAAAAATTGCGATTCTCTGAAAAGGATTTGAAATAATTCACTTCCCATAACACACAACCGTGAGAAGAGTAAACGGAGGTGGAGGAGGAGAACGAGGTTCACATCGGAGAACAGGAGTAGGAGAGAGTAGAATTGTGGAGAAGTAGCATGAGTAGAAATAGTGTTTGAGGAGGTAGAGGAGGAAGATGAGGAAGAGGAGGAAGAGGAGAAGAGGAGGAGAGGAGGAAGAGGAGGAAGAGGAGGAAGAGGAGGAAGAGGAGAAGAGGAGCAGAGGAGGAGAGGAGGAGAGGAGGAAGAGGAGGAAGAGGAGGAAGAGGAGGAAGAGAGGAAGAGGAGGAAGAGGAGGAAGAGGAGGAAGAGGAGGAAGAGGAGGAAGAGGAGGAAGAGGTGTGAGAGGAGGAAGAGGAGGAAGAGGATGAATAGGGGGAGAGGAGGAAGACAATGAGAGAAGGAGAACAATGAGTTGGTGTAGAAGGGGAGATGGAAATGGAGGAAGTGTGAGAGGAAAAATGGAAGGTAGTTGATGAAGAAGAAGAGAGGGAAATGATGGAAGATCATAGTAATCATGAGAAAGAGGGAGAGTTCAAGGAGTTTGATAAAAAGGAAGATTGGGATGAAGAGAAATAGGTGAGGAGGAAGGGGTGGAGAAGGATGAAGGAGAAGAAAAGGGAAAGGACTAAAAACAGTAGGAAGATGAGCAAGAGGTG
The DNA here is from genome assembly GCF_014356525.2 of Nilaparvata lugens. Lineage (NCBI taxonomy): Eukaryota > Metazoa > Arthropoda > Insecta > Hemiptera > Delphacidae > Nilaparvata > Nilaparvata lugens. Next base: position 5,454 of record NW_024091454.1, read on the forward strand.
AAAATGAAGATGATGAGGGGCGGGGTGATGAAAAAGATGATGAAGAAGTAAAATCTCAAGCATTCCCTTATTATCTCCTTGCACGTTCTTTCCCCTCATTTTTATATTGTTATCATTGTTCATGCTTTTTTGTCTGTCTGTGGTGGTGATGATGATGATGATGATGATGATTGTCGATGCCTGTCATTGATTTGTCCCGGCTATTTGAAGCCTTGTTGACTATAATGACAACCAATTGTCAGCGGGAGAGCAATAATTTACCCATCTTCACACCGTACACCAACAAAATCGTGATCATGAGCCCAGTATATGTTTATTGAGCCTTGGCGAAATAATGTCAATGCAAGGAATCATTAGTCTTCTTCTGAAGAATCGAATTCTGTTTTTATCTTTCTCTCTCTTCCAACTGCTATGAAGTAAGTAGCCTATATTAAGAGTACTGCAAGATTTTTGCGCAATCGCGAGAAATAAGGAAAAATTTTTGCGCAAATCCCCCATCCCCTCCCCCCTCCCCCCTCCCTCTGCGCATGCGCCCCCCTCTCCTCCCCCTCTCCCTCTCCCTCTCCTTCTCCCTCCCTCCTCCCTCTCCCTCTCCCTCTCCTTCACCCTCTCCTTCTCCTCTCCCTCTCCCTCTCCTTCTCCTCTCCCTCTCCCTCACCCTCTCCTTCTCCCTTTCCCTCTCCAGTGAGGACGAGGGGAGGAAAAAGGGAAAAAAAAAAATTTCCTTTTTGGAGGAAAAATTCCTACTGTCAAATTAAAGTGAATCCATCTTATTACTGTCAAATTAAAGTGAATCCATATTTCTACTGTCAGATTAAAGTGAATCCAATTCTACTGTCAGATTAAAGTGAATCCATCCAATGCTCTACTGTCAAATTAAAGTGAATCCATCTAATAACTATACTGTAAAATTAAAGTGAATCCATCTAATAACTTATACTGTAAATTAATACAATTGGTTTGCTTTCCACCCGACAGTTAAGAAAAATTTCACAAATTATATTGAATTTTCTATGTGCTGTACAACCGCAGGCGTTGCTTTTTAAGTGTGCTCTCCGAGAATATCTATAGTAATTTAGTAGAACAAGCATTCCAAAAATGGCTATAGATATCCTCAGACCTATATCACTTGGGGTATCAGCTCTATGATGTCTTAACAGTGAGAGGTCAATGATCTAAGTTGATCTTTTACATTTTTTATCTGCAATGTCATACAAGCATTTCCAAAGTTCATCGGTATTTGTAACAATAGTTGAGAAATCATTTGCACTACAATAATGTAGATGACCTGTATCTAGTATGTCCAATAATTCGAAAATCTCAGATAAAATTAGAAAATGTACATTTTCTGTTTTTGTTAACGCTTGATCAAAATCATCGCCTTGGAATCCTGTTGAAAATTTAATATTTTTGCAATAGAATCAAATTCATTGAATGAAATTGACATCAAGAGGCGAGATAATTTTTTGAATTTAGCAAAGCTAAAACACTGCATGACCTCGATTATGTTATGAACAATAAAATTGATAAGGAGGAATGTGCACTTAGCTGTAACAGAGTTGGCTCTGAGGGGGCATATCTCTTGATAAGGTCAAGCTGTAACAGTTGTGTCTGAGGGGGCGTTTCTCGCGTCCTCACTCAATCAAGTCTACACTGATACTAAACCAAAATGTTCGAGGAAATATCTGAATTAAAAAATTCACTACAACAATACATCATAACTTCATCTTCAATTTTAATCAATTTATCTACAGACAAATGTATGGACGGTAATAGCACAAATAGTCTCTTATATCGTCAAATTAACTGTGCTTAGAAAAATAGCCTTAATTGTTTCGCCAAACTATAATTTTCACTAGATGATTTCTGAATTGCACTTTCACACTCATCATACCAGTCTATGCAGTTTTTTAACCTCACTTCCAATTCGTGTCAGCAGCTAACCACTTCGCCGGATCCATCGTTGCCGAGTAGTAAAACTATGTGTAGGCTGGCACTATTATAGAATAATAAAACGGTCTTTCTTCATTAATAATTGTAGACAGACAACACGTGCGAGCTTATGCAGTCTCAGTGCATGCAAGCAATAAACACACTGTAATTCCTTTCCGTTGTAGAAGAATCCATATCGTGCAAAGTTTCTTTTCTGAGCATTCGTATACATAGGCGCCAATTTCATACTTTTCATACGTGGATTCTCGCACAAGAAATTATTTGTTTGATACATATTTTTAAACAGCAGAGAATTATAATGTTGTGCACTGTACAACGCACACCTTCCATCGGGTCTATACTTAGTATCTTACATGCATCATAACACCACGAAGTGGGAAAAAGCTGAAATCGGGCTTGAGAAAGTCCTCCGGTATGCATTGTACGTTAGAATGCAATCTTCTCAAAAACTTTGCTTTCTCAGTTCCTTTTGTAAAAATTTTTCATAACCTGCGAGGTATTCACGGATAATTGTCTCATTCCATTCCAAATCTCCATCGCTCCATTTTATTTTATGATAGTTATGTTCCAGCCATGTTACGTCGTTAAACAATTTTGTAGTCAATTCCATCTTTGGAAATGGTGATTGAAATGAAATACAACATAATTATTGCTCTCATCGACAATAGCAAGTTCCTTTACAATAATTTGATTACAAGTTTGTTTAAACCAGTGAAGATCAACCGTAGCAATTTTCGTAGGTGTCTGCTTTTGCACTCCTTTCTGTTCTCTTCACGTTTCTGTTCCTCCACCTCTGGCGCCCCCTCCTCCTCCTCATCTCCGACTTCTGGATTGGTGTACTGCTTCTCCTTGGTTCATAATAGAAATTTGTTGATTCAATATCGTAAAGTAGCGACGACTGAGCTTGTCCAAAATATCAGAATCAAGATCACACTGGATAGAGCGAGTTTGTGGCTTGTCCAAAATATCAGAACACAAAGAATAGGACATGATTCTGTTCAAAGGTAAAACTGATAATGGCTTACATTTGGTGCAGTACACACTTATATATAACTGCAGTGATGCACTCTATCAACAAATTACTGAACTTCTTTCACCATGCTCGTGAGTGGCGTGTACTCCATCACCACAATCGCTAATTAAAACGCAATACGCGGAAGTATTGCAGGTACTGCACTATTAAATTCATTCAATACGAACATCTGTCGATGATTTCAAATGACTTGGTTGGTGTGAACAATCTACAACAATCAGTGGTGTGATTCACAAAACGTTTTAAAATCGATTTCTGTTCCGAGTTCGCTATTGATGGAATGATTATAATACGAGGGTGCGAAATCCAGGAACATCCGGTATAAAACTTCCTTCTTACCTAGCAGATTTTCGTATGGATAATACTCACTATTCAATATACTTTAACATTGTAAATATTACAGCTGTCAAAATTAGATATTGATTTTTTAATTTTATTCTTCGATCAGTTTGAAATGCAATTATAATATATTTTGGAGTATCAAAATTCGATGTTGTGCGTACTGACCAAGAATGAACAAGTGAATTTTGCAAATTTGGTAATTCACAAATTCCCAATGGCGGAAACTTAATTCAGTGGAGTGTCGGCATGAGCAGTCTCAAAAATTTCAATCGCACATGATCTTCTAAAGTAATGTAGGGCATCCGCCATTGGAGCTTAGAAATTTTATACTAACCTCTGTACCGGTTGCAGACTCGACGCAATTGAGGTCTGAGGGCGACCTCAATAATACAAGCTCTTGTTTCAAGTTAAAATTATTCTTTGAAAATCTTCAAAAAATGGAAGGATTAATTTCAACGGCACACAGAAAGTGAATTTATTATCTGTTAGCTCATATCCTGCTCTATCAAAACCAGCTAAATGATATGTGTTTTTATCAGATGCGTTCTTCACAAGAATAGCTTTAATTGTAGAAGTTAAACCAATAATCTTGATTTGGAAATTTGTTGACCTGCTAATTCGTATCGTATTTCATCAAAAAGGTTGACCACTATGTTACTGCTAATTTATAGTCTGCCGCAATGGGCGCACCAGCCGGTTGAGTTGCCTCTCCTGCTACTGTAATCGCAGGCGCTGCTGGTTTTGTACAGCTCACCATTCCCCAATTAATATAAATGATTTGCAAGGTAAAGTATAAACATCCAATGAACTTATCCAATTCGAGCTTCATCAGAGTTTTTTATTTCTTGTCCTGAATAAACTGTATGTGTATGAAACTGGAATTGGTTATGTCATTATAAAACTGAAGCTCTGTCTCCACATCCAGAATATCACTAATGATGCGCCTGACATGTCGCCAATTAACTATAAAACCTAATCTTTCAAAGTTCTCGCACTTTTAGCTGATAACGCCCTATTGCTTTTACTAGATGTTGACGCTATCGCGACCTTTTCTCTAATGACTCATTATGCGTACACGTACTACGCGTACGCGGGTTGAAAATAAGATATCCCATTACTTTTGTTTTTCACGTATGTGTAGTCTAATTGTAATTGTATCTCCGCGGAAATCAATAAACGATCCGTTCTGGTCTGTTACTTTACATTAATAGTTTGAATTCGACATGTATTCAAAGGTACATAAATAATGGAGAGGGTACTTCATTATTAAATACCGCTAGGAACCTTTGGCAAAAATTCGTAGATTATATGTTTTTCTTTTCCGTTAAAGTAACTGCCACATGCTAAATTACATCAACAAGAATACCATCAATGCTCGATATGTTAACCAGATGTTTGGAATAATGCCATTTATTTGCTTGTAAAACTACATTATCAAAACCTAGTATCTTAGCAATCGAATCAGAACGTGTTAAATCGATAGGCTTATCAGAATAAATTTCAATCTTCATAGTATTTGCATTTGCACGTATAATAAGTCTATTCTCTTCTCATCATAGTTCAATTTATGCTTTATAGACTTTATAATATCCTCAAGCTCATATGCACCGGTATCCAACAAGATTAACTTATCACCATATTTGAAGCTAGAATTTGTTCCTTTGTTTACATTTGCTATAATTGTAACTACAAAAATTAATCAGACCAATTTCCCATTCACTATTTTTGTCCAATTCTATAATTTCTTGTAAATGTTCGTAAAGGTTACTTGACTTTGATCTTAACGTTATAACGACCATCTTGTGTGTTCAACACAAACACTTAATTACAACTGATTTGCAAGAAACAATAACGTGAGATGGCCACAAATATCACTATCTAATGGTTGCAAGTGATCCAAATTATAAAATATATTTACTCCATTTTCTTTTTTCCAATATTTGTCCAATTCGTATGGAGGTTGTAAATTTCCAATTGGATCAAAATACCATACATTACTTCCTACTTCTTATATGCAATCCAGTGTTCCCCGGTTGGCTGTGCTTGTCCAAATTCACGATCGCATTTTCGTTTTTTAGAATTTTTTGGGTAATGCATCTAGCATATATATCCTCTTAAACGAATTTGTAATAAGCTAGCCCAATCCATTAAATCATAGTTACTCAATTCTCCTTCAATATTCATGGTTTTTTCTTGCTCTTCTTTGACCTCTTCTTTGTTCTACGTTTCTTAACTTGAGGGAATAAACTCACACCATATGATGATGATGGTGGGGGTGGGGGTGGAATTAAAAGTCGCCCACCACTAAGCGGGGGGTACGGCTTCAAATAATACCTTTATTGCTATATGTTGTTTCAACTGAGCTATAGCCTTGCGTCTAATATTTACTATAACTTCTCCTCTCATTCTTCTTCTTCTTCTTCTTCTTTCTCAAAGAACCACCAAAGTAATTTTTAGCTTTCATTACATTCGTAACAAGGTAACTGAGACCTCTCTCGGCTAGGGGAGTTTTCGGATTTTTAAAAATTTCCCACGCTGCGTTCGCTAGAATTCTGTCAGCTTTGGCTCGATTAGAATTATCACTATTTAGTGAATATGCTATATCGTGGGCCTTACAAGCCTGGTCAAGTTTGTTTATTCCAGGATCTCCACGTGCTAATCGCTTTTCAAGTTTCGTTCCTGGTCGCAATACTGGTACCCAGGTGCTATTGGGATTTCAAAGGGTGTTACATCGATCAATTTATTTAAAATAGTTGAAGTAATACCTGTAGCAGTCTCTGCCGCTCCCTTAAGTACTTTCGCCGCCGAGCTTAAGAAGCCTCTCCCCCGTTTCTTCCACTTTGCTTTCTCTTACATACCACCATTGTCATTACCTTTCAACTCAATGGTTGAACATTAACTAAAGTTAATTAATTAATCATTACACTATCTAAAAGAAAAATGGAAATTTTCTATTATTTGGAATAATACTTTGAATTCATCTATTTGAATGCATTTCAAAAACAGATGGGCCCATGCGTTATCTCTTATTCTCGCTACTGCTTTTTCCTCTATTACGAAAGAGAAATCAATCCAAGTTTTTTTAATCCGCCTTCTATACTGCCAGTTGAAGTGAATCCATTCTGCTCCTCGGGACGGGCTTGTGAAGGTCGGGAGGGCATTGCCCGGCCTTGAGTGAGTGAGCAACCGAGTGATGGGTTGCACCCAATTCGGACCTCCTCGCCAGCTCTGCTTTCCCTCGCCAGCTATGCTTACAATGCTTACCGCTCGTTATAGATTTTCTTTGGGGCTAATACAAACCAGCATATTGACCAAGACCCATTTTCGATGTAATCAAATCTCCCACCTGTTCCTCAGTCAAATTATGTTGTTTAGCTTCTATCCAATTCATATTTAAAACTAACTTTTGCGTAATCCTTACAATCGTAGGCCATTTTGTGAATGAATAATTTTAAATAATCTATAAAAGCAGGTGAACATTGCAGTCTCATCACAGTATCTTTTTCATATAGGTAAGAAATCACCTTGCTATGCTTTCGGCGATGCAATTTCAGCGACCCCCACTCACCCCTCTCTTATGAGCACACACCAATCAAATAACTAACTAACTTTGATTTGCTGTGTCTTCTTCCTCCTCCTTTGTCCTCCTTTGTCCTCCGTTATCTTCCTCCTCCCCTCCGAGGACAAAAACTGTGCTCCGTTCTCCTCCTTTGTCCTCCTCCTCCACTCGTTTAGCAGGAGAGAAAAAATGAGAGAGGAATGCGGAGAAGGAGGGAGAACATTTGTGTAATTACACTCAATGTTTGACAAGCTACAATGGACATACATTTCCTAGAATAGAATCACTTAAGTTTCTGTCGGATGTTGGAAAACTTGGAAGACACTCCTTCACACAAAATCTAGTTATCATTGCGCATGCGCAGTATCCTTCTCCTTAGCTGTATCCCTATAAATACTCCAGAATAATTGACATTCGCTCAGTTTGATAGTAGCAGCGAAACAGTGAACATGGCTTCTTCCAAAGTGTTTAGTGTGTCTCAGCTTTGTGGTAATAAAATAAAGCCTACCAATGAGCGGTTTGGTTTGTGGGTGTTGACAGAAAATCTATGCAATGACACCTTATTACAGACATTGGGAAAATTGATTACACTGCTGGAGAAGAACTGTTAGTACAGGATGAATCAAATCTGTACCTATAACAGAACCCTTTGTGACAATATTATGCTTGTGAAAATCTGTGGTTTGGAGGACTGTCAAGAACTGGATAAAAGACGTTTTATTCTAAAGAAGGAGATGTGTGGATCATTCAATTTGTTCTTGAGAGGAAAATTCTCCAAAATGGTGTCTGCTAAGCATGGAGTTAAAGCAAAGTTACCATACTTATGGACAGTGGAAGTGATAGTCGAAAAGATTCTACAACTGCTTGGGGAGGACAACTATAGAGAAGTGCAGCAGAAGTACTACAATCCAGTGGGGATACCATACAAAGTAGAGCTTGCCGATGTCCCCATTGCTATATTAATGGAGGAATACCAACAATATTGGAGCAGCTAAGGAAGGAACATTTCTATCTTCTGGACTTGGACATAACACAGGACTTTGCTGGAATATTTAACAAGAGTGGGATGTGTGATTTTCTAACTACAAATCATTGTTTTTGTTTCCAAGGAGAATAAAGAAGACTATAATGTAATTGTGAATAATGATGGAACTGTTGGAATTGATTGCTTGACTTGGGTTAATAATAATGTGAGAGTAAAAATTTATAATAAGTTTATTGTCAAATGACAAGCCCTGGTGTAAATAAGCAGTTAGGTAACCATATTGTAGACTTTATTGCCTGTCCAGATACAAGATTATGTGAAACCTTCACCTCTGACTTGGCTAAAATGCATGGTATTACACGTTTGGAAGCAACAATTTATAACTACAGCATTAGAAATAACTATAGCTATAATCAATTTGACCCTATTCAAGATTGCTTGTCACTTTAAATGACAGTAAGAATTATTTCCAAAATGCTCCTATATTTTCTGTATCCTTAGCTAAAATGTGGACTAAACTGACAAACAATTTAAAGAATAGCTGTTGTTTGGTTTTAACAATCTCTTACAATATGTTTACTGGGGAAATAGCAATACCAAGAAATTGACTGGAGTACAATTAAATCTGCCTACCAATCCACAACAACGAAATAAAATAATATCCTATGTAATATCTGCATTTAGCTTTAATCTACTACCTATTAATTATGTGGAAATTTTCGAGGATCCATCAAACAAAAATAATATCAGTTTCTCACAAAGTGTGGAGAGTGGAGAGACTTTTTTCTCCAAGTCAACCACAGTTTTCTCTACCATATCCAAAGTTGTTGACCTAGATGAGTTGGGTCTTGTAGCAACAGGTAACTTAATACCACAAGTCTTAAGAAAACGGGCAAACATAACTTGTGAGCTTCTCCATACCCTTGTCTCCTATCTCAGTGCTATCAGCCAAGAAGCGTAAGCTAGAACTGGATGAAATTGATCTAAAACGGAGGAAAATTGAGTTTTTTGAAGCCACACAGTCATTTAGGGAACGGCATAAGCAGCTAGAAGAATTTTAAAATAGAAATTTGAGAGAGGAACTTGGACCATTCACATTGGCGAAATTTTGAGCCTAGTGGAGTTTATAATGTGACTGCATTTACTGTGAATAATACTGGGAAATTCCCATATGTAGGTGTACTAGGGGAGAAAGATGGTTGAAAAACGTTTACTTTGTAAAGGGCTGCCATAAAAATGTTTTCATTAATGCATACAAAGCTATCGAAACTCTCAAGAAAGAGGGTTATTTTGTAATCCCTTACACTGACAAAAAGAAATTATTTGTCTACCAAGGGAAGAGAAAATTTGTGTAATTACAGTCAATGGTATGTCAAGCTATAATGGGCATACATTTCCTAGAATAGAATCAGTTAAGTTTCTCCCAGATGTTTGGAAAAACTTGGAAGACACTCCCTTCACACAGACAGAAGTGGAGCAGTATATAACATCACAATGGTGGAAATTAAGGGAAAGTAAAAGTAGGACAGTGTAAAAGATTGGAAGAGTTACTACAAGGTATAGAGTTAGTCATTATTGCAATAAAAGAAGTGTACAATAGAAACAATACTCGGTATATCCTACAGTTTGAAAATGTGGAAGCATTTTCAAACTATTGGTTAGAGGAAGAATTTGAAAAGCCGAAGATAGATTTGAATTATAAAATTAGAATCAAGCTAGATGTTTTATTCCCAGTAGGAATAAGGAAAGAGTTACTTTCTGTATTTGATTTGGGCATAGATATGCTTTGATGTATGTATAATAATTAAAATAAAGAAAATTATTGTGACAATCCTCATGACATTGAGCTCTCACCCCTTCTCCTGATTCCTCTCTCATTTTTTTCCTGCTAAACGAGTGGAGAAGGAGGAGGAGGAGGACAAAGGACAATTTTTGTCCTCGGAGGGAGGAGGAGGAGAACAATTGTCCTCCGAGGAGAGGAGGAGGAAAAATTTAAGTAAAAATGAACTTACATGTGTTGATTTGACGAAATGAAATAATCGGATATGCTCCTCGACTCGGTTCAGGTACACCTCGGCTATGATTTTCTAGATGCAGGTAAGGTTCCTTCACGAGAGCACAATTGCTTATGAGTTGTGAGGTGAGAAAATGCTGTGGAAAAACAATGTAACCAAACTGTAACACTAAATATATATTATAAATCAATTTAGTGTTATTTCACAAAAATATGAGAATATAACAAAAATTTTCACTTACAATCAATAATGACCTCGTGCTAAAGCTCTGGGGAGTATCGGCAGTGTTCGCCAATTGTGATACACGCCTCCTTTGTGTTTCTATCTCACTCGTACAAGCATGCAACAGACAGAGAAACGACTTGCTATATAATCGCTTTTCTCAGTGGAAAATCATCATTCACGTTAGAGAGCTATTAGTACGCGCTTCTCGACACCATGGACAAGTCACACCGTGCATCTCATCCTCATTCTTATTGCCAGACAGCCCGCCTCCGGAGAGGGAACTCAACTTCTGGGAGCAGCAGAAGCATCAGAGAAGCAGCAGAGAAGCCTCAGCTCAGCTGCACCTCTGCTGCTACAGCTGTTGCCTCCACCTCTGGCGCCCCCTCTCTCCTCAGCCTCAGATCCCTTGAAGGAACAAGGGATCTTCGTTCAAGATGAGGATTCCAGCATCATCGTGGGAGACAGCAGCCCTCCTCCGCAAGCTACTTGGGCACCATGCCGAGCGGCCCTCACATCGGTACCCGCCCCAAGCAGTCTGTCAAGAGGAGGCTGTTTGTCGACGACGACGATGAGGAGCCTGGCGTCCTCACTCAATCGAAGGTTAGCATACAAAAAATTATTATATTATTGTAATGTACACAAAATCTTTATAAAATGTGAATTTATAAATCTTTTGTGTGCATTTACTGATCTTATAGTGTGAGCGAAGACTGAGCTATCTAATTGTGCTATCAAAACAATCCGAACACAGATAAATTCTCATGATGGTGATACACATGTTTACTAAATTGACGCATGAAACAATTCAATTATCTACCAATTTGAATTGAGTTCAAGTAATCGGAGAATTTCCGAGTTATTACTTATATATATTACTTACTATATCAATTACTGATTTGAATAATGCATAAACTGTTGTGTGAAACAAAATTTGCATGAGTAATGAAACGTGAAATTCGAATAATATTGTTATTTAAATCCAATCATATTATTCTGCAATAACTTTGATGACAAATTACTTATTACTTATATGAAAAATAGTTGTTGTTTGAGTGTGAAACAAAATTTGCATGATTAATGATTAATTTATGTTTTCTGCAATCATTTATGTTGATTGTAATGAAGTTAAAATTTTTTCCGATAATTGAGAGTTATGTCAGAGAATTTCCAAGTTATTACTCACATTTTTTGAGTAGTGAATCTGTTGAGCCCAAGATCACTCTCTCATGTCAGAGAATTTGCGAGTTATTAGTCACAGTTTTGAGTAGTGAATCTGTTGAGCGCAAGATCTCTCTCTTGTATGATTTTATAACCTGAAACAAATAAGAGTCTAATGAAATATTTTTCAACAGAAACGTGCGGTGGAAGAGGATGAGGAGGACAGCTCCATAATGACGTTGTTACAGCAGGAGGAGGATGAAATTCTCCCGAGGAGCACTTCCTCACCGTCATCAATAGGTACGCCCCGAACCCTGGACTCCTCTAAGAGAGTTGATGGAGGGTACACCTTACCCTATTGAGGACGTGAGGGAGGTCTGCAATCAACATGGACGTCGCGTGGTGCTCAAGATCCGGCTGTCAGGTCAGAGAACAACAGATGTTTACATACCTGAACGTTTCACGCAGATCTTGACCTCCAAAGACATCCAAAATTTTAAAAGTAAATGCAAATCATTGTTACTGTTTGTGAAACATATTAATCAGTACATGACTGACAAAACATTGTTAAAATGCATAAAATTTAAATCATGATAATATTACTTATATACTTATTTTGTTAATAATCTTGTAACAATTTTCAGATTTACTTTTAGGGTTTCAGTTAACATTTTATGAATTTTATTTACTTATAAGTTTTTGTTATCCGGCTGTCAGGTCAGAGAACAACAGATGTTTACATACCTGAACGTTTCACGCAGATCTGACCTCCAAAGACATCCAAAATTTTAAAAGTAAATGTAAATCATTGTTACTGTTGTCAAACATATTAATCAGTACATGACTGACAAACATTGTTAAAATGCATAAAATTTAAATCATGATAATTATATTACCAGTAACATTTTATGAATTTTATTATTACTTATTTTGTTAATAATCTTGTAACAAATTTTCGGATTTACTTTTAGGGTTTCAGTTAACATTTTATGAATTTACGATATTATTACTTTTAAAATGAAAATCATTTATTAATGCAAATAATGCAATTTGATAATGCAAATCATTGTTACTGTTTGTGAAACATATTAATCAGTACATGACTGACATAAACATTGTTAAAATGCATAATTTAAATCATGATAATTATATTACTTATTACTATTTTGTTAATAATCTTGTAACAATTTTCAGATTTACTTTTAGGGTTTCAGTTAACATTTTATGAATTTTATTATTACTTATAAGTTATTTTGTTATCCGGCTGTCAGGTCAGAGAACAACAGATGTTTACATACCTGAACGTTTCACGCAGATCTTGACCTCCAAAGACATCCAAAATTTTAAAAGTAAATGTAAATCATTGTACTGTTTGTCAAACATATTAATCAGTACATGACTGACATAAACATTGTTAAAATGCATAAAATTTAAATCATGATAATTATATTACCAGTTAACATTTTTGAATTTATTATTACTTATTTTGTTAATAATCTTGTAACAAATTTTCGGATTTACTTTTAGGGTTTCAGTTAACATTTTATGATTTACGAATTATTACTTTTAAAATGAAAATCATTTATTATGCAAATAATGCAATTTGATAATGCAAATCATTGTTACTGTTTGTGAAACATTTAATCAGTGCATGACTGACATAAACATTGTTAAAATGCATAAAATTTAAATCATGATAATTATATTACTTATAAGTTATTTTGTTAATAATCTTGTAACAAATTTTCGGACTTGACATTACATCGTCTTTCGGCAATATAACCTATATCTTGTAAATCACAATTTTCAAGTATTTAGTTTTGGCACAAGCCATTACATATATTTCATTATAATCTATAATTTTCAAGTATGTGTTTCCTCCACTTCACTCAGCTGAGGTTGTATGAATCTATAATTTACAAGTTTTGTGTTAAGGGACAATTGCATCGCCTATCAGCATATACATAACCTACTTTGTTAACCGCATAATTTACTTGTTATATATCAATAAAAAATAGTTTGTTATTCTATAAAAGTTTTCACTCACCTATCACACTAGTATACGTGTAGAGAACTCTCCACACTCTCCAAGTTGCATTGAGTGATAAGAAAAAGAAAATGTGTTTTATAGAATGAAGTGTGTACGCACGCGCAAGCATACGCATGAGCTGACAACATCGGGCGATCGCTCACTGTGTCAAGGTCGGCTCAACGCTCTGCCTTCCTTGTTGCGAGTGAGGGCGTTGGCCCTTACACATCTGGTGTGATGCATTTCATTCATTCACGACCTTGCAAGGTCTTGTGTACATCGTACACATGGCTGGATTGGTATTCCATTCATTCTTTTATTGTGTTTGACTTTTTCACATCACCTATTTGAAATGCATTTTGAAAATTCATTTCAAATAGATGATCTGATAGGCGAATTCAAAGTATTATTCCAAATTAATAGAAAATTCCATTTTTCTTTTAGATAGTGTAATGATTAATTAATTAACTTTAGTTCTGTGGGTAGATGACACAAGTTGATAAGTCACATTTTTGACCATATTGAGTTATGCATATGGTTGTGTTCAGAAAAATTAGATCTATAGATGGTATAACTAAATATGTTGTACCTTTTTAAATAGCTGAGATATAGACCTTGCTTAAGCCTGATACTGCATTTTCTTCCAAACCCCAAGTTGACAAATATTGATAAGTACATATATCTCAACACTCTTCTACCGGTTTCTATTATAATCCAATTATCAAAAGATGACAAAATTGATAAGTGTATGTACTGGTAGGCTATTATAAAATCTGAAAATCAATAACCCATATTGAGAACTACATAACCCATACACTTTGAAAACAGTTCAAGTTGGGTTAACTTGATCAATACTTGTGAATAATATCAATTAATTTTTAAAAAATATATTCAAATTTCTATAAAATCGATTTTAAGATATTCCCTATACTGTTACATTATGATTTGAAACATTTGGCAGATGCCAAAACATGATATCTCTGACATCACTTGCAAAAATTCTCAATAGTTAATTGAAATAAATTGTTTTATCCCTTGATATTTTCTATTTAAATAGTCGAGGATCAGCTGATTATATTAGTGTAAAATGGGTAAGACTATTTAATAGTCGAGGATCATTGATTATATTAGTGTAAAATGGGTGAGAAAAAATATTATAGATAATGTTTGCAGCTATGCCAAACTTTCAAATGCTCTCCTGAAAAGTTTACAAATCATGACTTATCAGCTTGTGTCATCTACCCACAGAGTTATGTTCGAGCATTGAGTTGAAAGGTAATGAAAATATTGAATGTTGAGAACACTCTTTGTGCATGTTGATATTCTTTGTGTGTCCGTAAATCATTCTTGGAGGAAGTTCTTTCCAATGTACTTTCTTTCCCAACTTCTTTTCCATGTCTGTACTTTCTACCAAATTACGCAGCAATACTTCCAAGGATTCAGACATAAACTTGTAGAATCGAAAATTTAATTTTGGCTACCGAAAGTGTCAAAAATCTCTCTGACGTATTCGCAATGCAGGAAATTTCTTTTTTACATTTACGAGCGATTTCAGAATAAAATGCGAATCAAAAACGGAAGAAATTATGAAAATTAATGATATGTATCCGGAGTACGTGCTGTTAA
>NW_024091455.1:0-19664 GCF_014356525.2 Nilaparvata lugens
ATAAGTATATTTGTTCATTGTTAAAACCCATCTAGCAACGTTGATGAGCTAGAAAAGGATAGCGGTATCTGTTTTTTTTAATTATAGACAAGTAGGATAGCAACGCCAATGTTGATAAAATAATGCCATTATAACGTGGACCTCAGTATAGTATATAACAAACATGAGCCACTCACTCTTCAAGCTTAATCCTTTCTGAAACAATAAAGATGGCAATATGTGTTGTTCACCCACGGCCAGGTCTAAATCTGATCGAATATCATGACACATTGCTTGTACGGAAAAAATAATGTAAGAGATTATCTTGCGTTGATCCATTATTATTCTGAACCTACACACTGAGTATCATCCTACTGTTAATAGGAGAATTTATTGAAAAAATTGCACGTGGAAACTCTGTATTTTTTTTCACTTTAACAACATTTTTGTTTCAGGTTCCATATCGGGTGCATCAAATGTGGGAATGATTTTTCATGGCGTATACATGACACGGATATACTGTATATGAGACGAATGTTTTGTAAGAGTTACTATTTTATAATTGAGTATTTCAACATGACTACTCCTATTGTTAAATCATTATAGAAACATTAACTAATAAGTCTGGTTTTCACTAGTAGAGTTAGTGGTTGAGTAACTGGCATACAAACTAGCATTTAAACTCTACTCTACTTACTTGGTCGTGTATAACTGTTTTCACTACAATTGAGAATAGTGTGTTGTCTAGTGAACAGAACTAACCTTTCAATGTCAATACTTTCTAATAAATTAACACTTATTCACACATTTTAATAAATGACAATACTTCTTAAACTTGATAGCCTAAGGCACGACTCTACTCTACCAGCTCGACAGTGTTTTCATCAGCATTGGTAGAGTAGACTCAGAAGCGGTGATGGGGGAAGGCAAGTGGTAAAGTACTATCCCACGGTGTTATCCCACTTCACTCTACTAAAAACTTTAATTAATTAACTTTCAATAAATTACAATACTCCTTAAACTTGATAACCTACGACACGACTCGACTCTACTAGCTTGAACCTGTTTTCATTAGCATTGGTAGAGTAGAGTCAGAAGCGGTGGTGGGGGAATGCGAGTGGTAGAGTACTATCTCACGGTGTTATCCCACTCTACTCGATTGAAAACTTTAATAAATTAGCATCTTTTAATAAATATTGATACTTTTCAATAAATAACAATACTTCTTAAACTTGATAGCCTACCTACGTCACGACTCTACTTTACTAGCTCGAAACTGTTTTCATGAGCATAGTAGTGGTAGAGTTGAGAGAGAAGCGGTGGTGAGGGAAGGCAGAGTACTATCCCACTCTACTCTACTAAAAACTAGTACTCTACCTGGTGCTATCCCACTCTACTCTACCAATAACTAGTACTCTACCATGACTCTACTCTACCATGGTGCTATCCCACTCTACTCTACTAAAAACTAGTATTCTACCATGAGTCTACTCTACCATGAACGTTTTCATTGGGAGAGTTCACAAGATAGTTAGTACTTGGCCTGGGAACTCTACCACTAACTCTAATGATGAAAACCAGACTATAAAGTGGAAAGCATGACAAAGCGAACGAAAATGACAGAATACGAAACAAAAATCAAAAAAGAGACAGAGCAACTGAAAAAGAAGATAAACGGATCAATCATCAAAAAGGAATAAAGATAGCAGTGAACAGGAATCAAAAAATACAGTGAAAAAAGAACATTAAATTCATAAAACCAGATATTGATGTTCAAAGAACAGACAACGTTTTTGCTCCTTTTTGCCAAACTCTTTGTATTTTTCCCAAATGTCGGAAAATCTTTCAAAGAGCAAATACGAATGGATAAATTCTTTTTGTGAATGATGTGCATAGAGAGGAACATATGAGGAGAGAGGGAGAGAGAGTGAGATTGAGGGCGAATGGGAGGAATGGAGAGTGAAAGAGTGGGAGGAGTGAGAGGGGGTGAATGGGTGGAACGGAGAGTGGAAGAGAAAGAGTGAGTGAGAGAGAGCGAGTGAGGGTGAGATCGAAAAAAAGAGTGAAGAGTTGAGGAGAATATGCTCTTTGTGAAGATTTTCTTTCTATAGAATCTCAGGAAAGCGGTGAAGCCTGATTCCTCTCTGAAAAAAGAGATAGATTTTCAGTTGGAAGGATTTCATATTTTATGTGAACGAACAATGAATGAAGCTTAATAAGTTCCGGAAGTCGGATTATGTTTATTATTTTATCTTGCTTTATTCTTTTTCTTCTGAAAATTCGATAGGATTGTTTCCTTTTTCTTTTTGAAATGGTTAATTTTGAAAATGGATTTTTAGTTGGTTGGTGGAAGTTTGATTGAATTTGATCACATCTTCAATCACTTTATTCAGATCCTTTTTTCAAAATTATTTTAATAATATGTGAATCTTTCCTTTTCAAGTGATAATAATGTGAAATATATGTTCTTATTCTGGTTTTGAAGCATCCAAATTTGAAAATCCACTTTGTGAACATATTTAAGGACATCCTCTTATCCAACACTACTCTACCTATCACCTCACCTATATAAGGATTTATAAGGACGGAAAAATATCGTACGATCAAAAATCGATGGGTGTGTGCGGGGCTTTAGGCTAACTACACAAACATCGATTTTTGTTCGTACGGTATTTTGCGTTCTTATAAATTCTATTAGATTAAACAGGTGCTTTCAAACAGATTATGTATGTCAAGTTCCGCTTAATCTGATAGCATTCATAAGAACGGCAAAATATGATACGAACAAAAATCAAAGTGTAAGTACAGGCTTTATAGACTTTACTTATGTTCCAATTTTCAAGCCGATTTTTTGTTACTCTCCACTACAGTCTATTATTACTGTTTTGGCCGAGGGAGAGTGTAAGAATTTCGAAATATGAGAGATATTTTTAAAATTTTTAATTAAAATTTCTACGAAATTCCTACTTTTACAGATATCTCAATTATTTTTTAAGATCTGAAAACTTCTATTCAGATTTAATAAAATGCAATGGAATACTTCTATAGCATGATATTATTCGAGGGAGAACCAAGATAAAGTTACGTGAAAGATAGGAGATAACAGCCTTCATTCGAGAAAAATCTCTCTCGAAAAGCGTATTACCTGAAGGCTAATTAACTAATTACTGTACGTGAAAGCAGAGAGCCCGAGGAAGTCTAAAAAGTCAACAATTATTGTTTTCTGCTTCATTTTGACTCTCTTGTGGAGTTTGGCCTGCTATTATTGTTTACTTTCAAAGCTAATTATTAGCCTTATTCACCCCTCATGAGCTTCATGAATCTGGAAATTAAACTGGAGTTTTATCATAGAGATAGCATAAGAATACATCCGCTGATTATGGCGTCTATGTCCTAAATTCCAATGCTAACTCAAGCCGATAATCCAAGTAGTTACTTTTCGGGAAGCTATGTGATGCTGGTAGTCTCTCATATTGCGAAATTCTTACACTCTCACTCGGCCAAAACAGTAATAATAGACAGTATTGATTGATTGATTGATTGATTGAGTACTTCATTTATGTAGATTACAATATATACTGGCTTATACACTTATATACGATAGCTTACAATACAGCAAACTTATAGATGATTTACATTATATAGACTAAGAAAATAATTATTGAACTGTCTATGATATGAAAAAGCAATTTGTAATATGATAACTATAGATAATAATCATATTGTTATGCATCTACATAAATTGGCGGAGCTTTGGATATATCAATGTCCATTCTTCGGAAAGAATATTAGAAATATCCTCCCCACTAACTCTCTACCAAAATGGAGAGTAACAAAAAGTCGGCGAGAGTAACAAATTGGAGAGTAACAAAAAATCGGCTTGAAAATTGGAACATGAACGACCCAGACCATGGGATATCTTCTTATACCAGCTTTTCTCTGTGTTTTAATCAAGGAATGGGTTTCAAGGATTTATAAAATATATTTAATATATACTAGCAGGTAACCTGTGCTCCGCGAGGGTCCAATTAAGAACTTTGCAAACCGCAAACTTGACCTATTGAAATTTCGAAGAATTTGAAATGCGAATTCCAGCTTAGTTTAATTTTGAGTTGGATTAAGTAATGGGTTCAAAATTATATCAAGATATATATAATATTCTTATTATAGACTGGCAGGAGCCCGTGCTACGCAAGGGTGGTAGTTGAGAACTTGACATACTGGAAACTTGACCTACTGAAATTTCAAAGAATTTTAAATGCAAATACTGTGATTTGATGCTTACATATAATTATGATGAACATAGAAAACCTATACCATGTGATGAAGAAGGAGGAGGAGAAGAAATAGTAGTAGTAGTAGAAGAAGAAGAAGAAGAAGAAGAAGAAGAAGAAGAGGAAGAAGAAGAAGAAGAAGAAGAAGAAGAATAGTATTACATTTCATTTACTATTCTTGCGTCGCAAGGCTTTTCCAGAATGTTATCCTAACTTTAACTTGAGAGAAACGAAAAAAAAAGCGAGAAAGATTCATCACTGCTAGTCGAAAAACGTTTGATATCAATAGAAAGGAAACGGAAAATTGTTAAGCTGTTAATGAATTGTTGACCGAACGTAGTGAAGTCCATGTTCCGACTCGGATTTTTTCTTGTCTGTCTGTATGAATGAATGTAACGCAATTACGGCCAGAAACGTTGATAGGTTTGGCAGAAATATTCCTTTTCCTACAGATACCTTGAAAAGTGACCATTTCTGCACTGATTGCAGGCTGCAAAGAATCACTTTTCCGCTCTAGTGCGCAAAGTATTACTTTGCGTACTCCAGATTTGCAGCATGACAACGCAAAATAGTTAGTAGTAATATAGTAATATATGGAGCAGCAGTGCAGGAAAATAAAAATTAAGTTGGTAACAATGTCTGTGATTAGATAAGAATCATCAATGGCTATATGGCTACATATTTATGATAAAACCCCAATCTAGAAATCCAAAACAAGAATAATGTTTATCTAAATCATAATTCAATAACAACTTCTCATCATTTAAATAAATAATGTTTCTTTTCTATTGACAGTAATATTATTTCAACTCCAGCAATGAGAATGTAGCAACACACATCATGAAATTCGAATTTTCAGGTTAAATAAATACCGTTCGAATCCATGTCAATAAAATTATAAAATAACATTAGAATATACTACAATAAAATATTTCTGTTTTCTTGTTATTTTATAATATTTTTTAGTTTACTAATAGTATTTTCGGTAATTCTAGTTAACCATAAGTCTAAATATCTGAATACTGTTTTTAGCTGGATGAAACGAAGTTATATAGGTACGATTCTTCCCGCTAGGTCGCGCGCTGTCGGTTCAGCCATCCCAATGAGCTGTAGGGGGTATTTTGAATGCAAATTTTTTGTTCTATCTGTATTTTTTCTGATTCTTGAATGAATAAAAATGAGAACTTTGGCTGAGAATTTTCAACTACAATTGGATTATTACTTTCTAAATGAATTAAGGTTGTTATTAATATCAGCATCACACACACAAGCATTTGATGGATTTCAGCCATCATTTTACCCATAATCACCCACTTTTCATATTCAATGGTAACTGTAGGAAAAATTCAATGTGAAATACGTGCGAGAAGTTCCTCTGCTGCACTCAAGAAACCATTCCGCCCACGCCTACGGCTCCGGCGTAAACGTTTTTTCGGTGCAGCAAACTGTCACTTTGCGCACTAGTTGCACAAATAACTATTTTTAACTGCACGTCGATGTATACACAAGGTTTTTTGAAATTTCGCATTTTAAGGATAATATGAAAAGAAAAGGAGTTCCTCCATACTCCGATATCATTCGTATTATCATCTACTCTGGAGATAGGATTAATCAGACTATCGAATTATTCATAATCAATCGGCTGACAAGTGATTACACAGATGTCTGGAGAGGCTGTGTCTATTTCTATAAGGTCTATAGTTTCAAACAAAGACCTTGAAGAGATATGCATCTTGAGATCTTTGGTCTATAAATTTTGTTTTGCAGTCATGGTATTATTATGCGTGCCCAACAATATCAATATTCTCACATTTGAAAAAAAAACTTATTTTAAAGGTAGGTGGTTAAAAATAATCAAATGAACTGAACAATGCTGGAGGAATTATATTACTCTTGATTGTGAAAAAATAATTTTCATCAGATTATCACAGAACTGGATGAATTATATCATAATGGAACACAAATTCAAACGTGAACTGAGTTTGTTAACATTTCAAACAGGTGACATCAGGTACTTGTGGTTGAGAATACTGAGTGAGGTCTACTGTTCACAGAACTACTAGTAGGATGGGATGTTTCTAACATTAAGATGTAACATTTTTAGGAAGTCATCTCAAAAGAGAGGAAATACGGAAGTCAACCTTTACTGCTTTCAAGTACCGTACTTTTATCGATGTCGTACCGTACTTTTATCGATGAGCCGTTGGGTATGTCAAACATTGCAGTTTACGGTCGTTTTTTCCATCTACTTCTTCTTCTTCTTCTACTTCTTCTTCTTCTCCTTCTTCCTCTTCTTCTTCTTCTTCTTCTTCTTCTTCTTGTCTCTTCCACTTCTTCTCCTCCTTCTCCTCATCGCTTTATATTTCTCTTTTTTCTCCTCTCATTTCCATACCCTCATCCATCTTCATATTGATTCATTTTCTTTATTGATTCATGCAACAAGTACATCATCGAAAATGATAGGAAGAGAAAAATTATGGTAACCTTGTGCTATTCCTCTCCCAAATCTAGATAAGGTTACACATAGTACGAATTAGGTTGAGTCTTGTAGTTGTTCACTGAACAAAACATTTAGTTCTTAATATATTTTCACAAAGTATATTTTGAAATGTAGATGCTTCAAAACCAAACATAGAAAGAGTGTTACATTATTATAGGAAATATTCACATATTTAAGAAATAATTTGAATGACCGAAAAAGAATCCTAATTCCATTTTTCCCTCTTTTTCCTTGGTAGAGATTCACTGGGAAGGATATTTTTAATATTCTTCCCAAAGAATGGACATTGATATGTCCAAAGCTCCGCCAATTTATGTAGATGCATCACAATATTATCTTGTATAGTTATTCCAAATTGATTTTCTTTAATATCAATTTACTGTTCAATAATTATTCTCTTAGTTCATGCTATGTAAATTCATCTGAAACCATGCTGTATTGTGAGCTATTGTATATGTGTATAAGCCAGTATATATTGTAATCCACATAAATAAAGTACTCAATCAATCAATCATTCTAACTCTTCCGCTTTCGTCTTCTAACTAATTGTCTTTCTCACTTTTCATATCTCTTCTCCTTACCTCCTCCTCCCTCTTCTTTTTTTGACAGCTGTAGTAGGCTACTACTACTATCCATCTACTTCTTCTCCTACTGCTCTTTGTCATCCATCTCCTTCTTCTCCTCCACCATTTCTATCTCCTCTTCCTCCTAGCGCACTCTTCCTTCTGCTCCTCCATACTAATGGTACATCGACAATCGTTTAGCTTCTCTAGCGTAGAAGGAACCATGATGGAACGTACATGATGATCATGCTTCGATTCACTCACTCACGAGTCACATTCGAGTGGCAATTTTGAAATCTATATAAATAAAAATCGAGCCTTAAATTTTGACATTCAATAACTATTTATGTATGCACCGAATTTGATGATTTTTTATAGTTGTGTTCGTTATGTTCAGGACTAGGTTTATGGCCTATCAAATGTATAATTCGACTTCAGGACTATTTCCTACGGTCCTTCAAAGTTTGCATGTAATCCTTATGGGAGAAGATTTGTGAGCTGGCCACAAACAGAAATAAAAATCAGTTGCTATAAACAGCTATCGGTAGATTTGTTTTTACTTTCCTTGCCCTATTACCATAGGTGAGGAAAGTATTGCTATTAAGAAAAATTAAGGTACCCCAATTTCTAAATTTCTATACGTTTCAAGGTCCCGTGAGTCCAAAAAAGTGGTTTTTGGGTATTGGTCTGTATTGTGTATGTGTGTTGTGTTTGTGGTGTGTGTGTGTGTTGTGTGTGTGTGGTGTGTTGTTTGTTGTGGTGTGTGTTGTGTGTGTGTGTGTGGTGTGTGTGTGTGTTGTGTGTGTGGTGTGTGTGTGTGTGTGTGTGGTGTGTGTGTGTTGTGTGTGTGTGTGTGTGGTGTGTTGTGTGTGTGTGTGTGGTGTTGTGTGTGGTGTGTGTGTGTGTGGTGTGTGTGTGTTGTGTGTGTGTGTGTGTGTGTGGTGTGTTGTGTGTGTGTGTGTGTGTGTGTATGTGTGTGGTGTGTATGAGTGTATGTGCGTCTGTGTACACATATCTCATCGCCCAATTAACGGAACGACTTGAAATTTGGAACTTAAGGTCCTTACACTATAAGGATCCGAACAATTTCGATCAAATGCAATTCAAGATGGCGGCTAAAATGGCGAAAATGTTGTAAAAAACAGGCTTTGATCAAATTTATACCTAAAATATTCATTGATGAGCTCTATCAACTTCCACAAGTCCCATATCTGTGAAAATTTCAGGAGCTCCGCCCCATCTTTGCAAAGTTTGATTTTAGATTCCCAATTTTTAGGCTTCAGATACAATTTAAACAAAAACTTTCAATTGGAAAAGATTGAGCATGAAAATCTCTACAATGAATTAATGTTCAGTAACATTTTCACCTACAATTGAAAAATAATAAGCTTGAACTTCGATAAAATGTGATTATTTCAATTTCAAAGTTTTGGCAACAGTTGATTCTATGAAATCATTCACTATGAAGAGATAGCAGACATCGTTTGTCTACAGTGTTATTGTCCTGTCACCAGCTGGCTCAGATCATTGAATAGTAGACTTGAGATGCGCGGGAACACTAGCGTCAGGTAATCAATTTTCGTAACGGCAAGGAAAGTTGTGTGAGTGCGCCACACCAGATTTTTCAATTTTCTTTCTACTCATTACCAAAATTTCAATTCTTAACCCGGGAGGGGTCGCGCCTGGTCTTTTACACCCAGTCATAACTGATCAAGGTCATCTCTTTGCACTCATGAAAAGTATGCATCCCCCTCCTAAGTACCTTCAAATGGACTCTCCCACTAGACAGTGATGCAGTTAGCGCCTTATTTCCGTTGTCCCAGTCACTGTCATACATGCTTCTCAACAAGTACTGGTCAAATACACCCAGCGCGACTTGTCACATTATCCGAATATGGGTCGAATCCACCCAGTGCGACCAGTCGGGTTTCCGCATATGGGTCGAATCTACCCAGCGCGACTCCTTGTGTCTGCTACTTTTACTTCTCAAACATGAATGAAATGGAAGAGGAAAGATGTTTAGAAAGTGTTAGGAAGAGGAAAGACGTGAGTGAACAAGAAAGACTAGAAAATCCAACAATAAAATCTCAAATTTTATCGTACTCTGTCACATATTACTGCACCTGGTCTAATTCACCCAGCGCGACCCCTCATGTGATTTCCACTTGCGCGACCCCTCTAGGATTAATAATGCCGCGGTACGAACGACGTCCAAACTTGGGTCGTAGAACTCGAAATGCTGTAAATTTAGAATATGCACGGGAAAATCAGCAGCAAGGAGATATACCATTCCATTCCGAGCAAGCTGCATTCAACTATAACTAAAAATACAAACTGCTGCACAACTAATTAAGCACATAGGAAGTCCATATTGGAATATAAATGTAAATACTGATTGTTGGATAATTTTCATAGAAATATAGTGCATCAGATCAAGCTAAGGCTAAGCACATCTGAGGAGGCGCGGCTTGGTTACAAATTGTTGATCTTATGGAGATTGCCTTATCACACCTTCCACGCCATGCCCGATTCAGTGTGTAAGAGCTCTTCCATTCAAATCACTAAGCAAAATGCCGCATTGCGGCTCCTCAGGTGTGCATCAAGCTAAAGTTTGTCATGATATGCATTAACTATTTGGCGGTACGAAGTTTGCCGGGCCAGCTACAGAGTAATAGAAAAAAACTATAGTGAGGTCCACGTTATAATGGCAGTGTTTGATTAGCAATGGTATTGCTATCCTTGTCTATCATTCAACAAAGCGGATAGAGCTATCTCTTTCTCGCTTTGCTTTGTTGCCAGATCATCTTTCAACAATGTAGAATTATTAATTAATTGACAAAATATTTCATCTTAATCATGAAAATCGATTATGAAATTATTGAAAAAAATAATGTATTACTTAATAAAATATATTTTATCATTTTAAACGAGAATGTACTCTTAATATCACATCAATAAATCTGTTTCAGCTACCGTCTATAGAAGGCATTGACAAAACTGAGGATCGGCAACGTTGTTTTCCCATCTTTCTTCACTGCTATTTTAATGTGCACCTCACTTAGAAGGAATCGAACACAATTATTAATTCATTAACATTACTTGACTCACTCACATTCGAGTGAAACACATGGAGTGGATGTACCCAATTTTTAAAACCTCTCAGTGTGTCTATTGTGCTGTTATTTTACTTCTTCTTTCTCATCTTCTTCCTCCACTCCTCTTTCTTCTCAACCTCTTCTTCTCCTTATGAGGGTTAAGTGTGAGAGAGGGCTGACTGCGCCCTAGCTTCGCCTTCCTAGGTCAAAAATAAAGCCAGTCATTCTATTCTTCCTCTTCGCCCTCTTCCTCTTTCTTCTTCTTCTTCTTCTTCTTCTTCTTTAGAAAATGAAACATTCCTTGTAGAAAAAAACATCTTGTGTTTTTCAATTTCACCCACATATGCTGATAAATACAGTAGTTGAAATTCTCAAGGATTGAAATATATTAAACTAGCCGTCAGGCTCGCTTCGCTCGCCATATCCGTCTAGCCAGGGGGCTCCGCCCCCTGGACCCCCGACTGGATCGTCCATGGATAAGATCAGCAGGCTCGCTTCGCTCGCCTGCATTTTTCATTTGAGCATTTTTATCATATGTTAGGACAATCCAGTCGGGGGTCCAGACTAAACGTCTGGCTAAACGGAAATATAATATTACCAGGATTAAAGTAGCAGTGCCCAATCAATTTTTCCGCGATAAATGAATTTAAATCTTCAACTTGGTACCAACCTAACAAAGTCAACTCAACTTAATGCCAACCTGACAAAATTATTAATTTAGTTGCCAGTTAACAACTGTTTCGAAGAGGTACTCTATCTAGATTATAGTTCTATAGTAACATATGATATGGAAATTTCAATTATAATTAAGAGATTGGGAGAAGAAGAATATACATGCTAAAATACGAACTTTAAACCCTTAAAAACAACCCTTAGAGTTAAAATATTGCCAAAAGATTTCTTAGTGCGCCTCTAAAGGGCAACTGAACATACCTACCAAATTTGAACGTTTTTGGTCCAGTAGATTTTTAGTTCTGCGAGTGAGTGAGTGAGTGAGTGAGTGAGTGAGTGAGTGCCATTTCGCTTTTATATATATAGATTAACTGAAACAAGTCATTGAACTAGAGAGCATGATTCTCTTCACTTTCATGTTGAAGAAGCAAGAGCTCAAGACAGCTATTCAATGATTTCATTCTACACTGATTTACAAAACTTTTTATGTTATGAAAAATAATAAAATGATCCTTCATCACCTTTGTAATCATAATTCATTCGAGAGAAACACGTCTAAGGCTTCTTGAGTGGTCGATTTTAATCCTGCTTTTTGTCTCGAGAGGGTTTAGGAGGCACAATTTCCTGCTAAAACCCACCAAATCTCCTATCTACATTATCAGAGATGGGAAAGGCTTTTAAAAGCAGGATAATCCCTTGTTGGGAAACCATTAAACATTGAACGTAATCCTTGTCACCTCTCAGATTCAAATAGAAACCGTGGAGGGTTTCTGAATGAACGCAAATTCTTTGTAATTTTGATTTTAGTACACGAGAGTGGAAGAAGACAAACCTTCAATGTTAATTGAAATCTATGACAATTAAGCCCGTTCTTGGTGCACCTCAAAAAGGCCAAATGGACATTCAAGATTAATTTGAACGTATTTGGTTCAATAGATTTTTAGTTATGTTTATTGACCAAACGAAGTGAGGTCCAAGATTCAAGTCGACGGTTTCGCATTTCTCTTTATGTTTATATGTTTATATTTATGTTCCGCATTTACGGCGAAACGCAGCAATAGATTCTCATGAATGTTCCTTTTCGAATTTCTCGTCTACGTATATAATTATAGGGTTTTTTTTGAAATTTTGGATTTCAAGGATAACACAAAAGGAAAAAGAGTCCCATTCTAAAGCCAATATTACAGTGAAAATCAGACTATAGAATTATTCATCATAAATCAGCTGTCGAGTGGATTATTAATTGCATGCAATAGCGCATGCAATTAGGCCCGCCGCAAAGAAGACCCACGCTAATTCACGAAAAGCAACCCACGCCGTGGGATGTTTTGTAAACCATTGCTAAACTTCTCCAGACATCTGTGTAATACATGCAATGAACAATCCACTTGTCAGCTGATTGATTATGAATAATTCTATAGTCCGATTGATCCTATATTCAACGTGGATTAGCGAGGGTCTACTTTGCGGCGGGCCTTATCTCAATGTAACTTGGTAGAAAATCAGCTCCTATATGGACTATTAATTTCATGCTTCATTGAATGCAATTTTTATGCACTATTAAATGAACTATTAATTGCATGCAATAACGCATGCAATTAATAACTAAAATAACATGGTATTTTCTCTCTCTGCTTTGAACTCGGGGCTGACCTGTTGCCAGTATGTCTTGAAGGAGATTAGCTTTTGATGTTAGCATTTTTGATACACCAACCCCAACAGCCATTAGCCGTTTTCACACGGATATCTCGCCGACACGACATACAGACAAGATTCACTCTGATGGACAGTATAAGAGGAGGCTGTGGTTTATAACTGCGCGAGGTCTACTGTTAACAGAGCTACTAGTTATGAATGAGTGAGTGACTGAATCAGTGGCATTTCGCTTACATGTTGTAACGCTCCTTGGGGGGTTCCTGGTTTATTACTTGAGTAATGCCCCAGATGGAGACGTCACACATGTATAAAATCTTACACTGAGTCCTCGGTGTTGTAACCTCAAACTTTCAAGTGTATGAATGAACACTACAGAACACCAGGCTGAGAGATCCAGTATAAGATTCAATATAGTAGTCCAAATCGCGGGAGGCTTAAACTCTTGCACACCCTTGATTTGTTTAATGACTAGCTGTATGAGAATAATATTTTCCTCCACCTACTGTCTAAAGTACTTACTTTACTCCCTGAAACCTAATACTAAAGTGTCACTTTTTCGCTCTCGGTAGTAAAAAACAGAAAAACTGCCTAGTGAGTAAAAGTGACTCCATTCAAATAACATTGGGAGCATCTCTATTTTGAAACTTACATTGTAATAGGTTAGAAGGTCTAAGCTCAGATGAGAAAGCATAATAGAGGTGTCTGTCATTGAGTCAACTGAATTCAATACCACAACCAGAAATTTGATCAACTCATGAAATATAATTATGTTTGTGTGATAATTATTATATTCTTAATATTAGTGGACAATAAAAATTTATACAATTTAAAAAATATTTTATTCTATTCAAAATGCCAGCCAACAAATATTTTTGATCTGCAATTCAAATCTGAACCGCGTGATCTGGAGTCAGCCATTTTTGGTAGCTGCTCAGCTGATATAATTGTTACAACTTCTGCCGATAGATAGCGCAATCGGCAGTGCCAATCAGACGACCTGTTTTTAGGTTTTAGATTTAGGCTATGTTGTTAGGAATCGTTGTCACCAATACGTAAGTTATTAGAATGATTTTATCTGCAGTTTCCATAAAAAAAATGTAGATGGAGGAAAAATGTTGTGTACATCACGAGCGAAAAATACTATTTCTCCCTCAGGAAAATTGCTGCCCTCGGCTTCGCCTCGGGCTTCAAACTTTTTCCCACAGGGAGAAAAAGTCGTACTTTTCACTCTTAAATATACAAATAACTATTTTTTTGCAAGTATGCGTCGTAGTGTAGCAATTGCTAGACACTAGATTCTGAGGCCTTTAATTATTACCTGTATTGAAGACAATGTACAAAATCAAAACAGTACAGAAGAAGACAATGTACAAAACAGGTCGAGCAAGGAACAAGTCCCGCATATAATTTGCGGGACTGCGCCACTAATAAATTCTGACGGTCTAGGATAGGTTTGATAGACCAAATGCAGTTCAGAAGATACTTCACAGACAGAATCTTCCCAAGTTTCAGGCTCTATTGTGTGATTTTTCACGCTGTTTCTGCTCTGTGGTAGGAACTTTATTCCTTAGTCGAAGTAGGGCACAGATAGAAGCTGATATATCAACAGGTAAGGACAGAGATCGTCTTTGATCGGTGCTTAATAAGTACGAACGTGCCAAACACAAAATCTGAAGGGCTGAATAAATAATCGAACTCAGGAAATAAAGTATTCAATTTGAAATATTATGAGCAGTAATAATATTTAATAAACAGTAGTTTCAAGATTTGATAAACAGGTTTGAATAATTTTCTGTTGACAGACTGAATTGAATTTGTGCTATGATGCTGGGCTATCATGCTCGTTCTTTTACAAAGTTTAAAAAATTCTTATAGGTAAATTGAAATTCTGAATGATTTAACAAAAAAAAAATATTACAATATTTGAAATTCGATCAGGGTCGTGGTTCAGGCAGATAAGGACAGTTAAATGACCACAAAACTTACAATAATTGTATAATTATTATACTCCAGTACACTTATATTAATAGCGCTTTCGACGTGGCCAATTTATTTAGAGAAGTAAAATTGAAGTAATTTTTGTACTTTTCGAAGCGAAGGGTGGGGCCCCATAAAAATGAAAAGAAAACACACGTGATCCTCCTTGGTATGGTAGTTTCTTTGTATCAATTTAGATTCGGTGGTTCGTCCAAACTTCGATCTTCAGCATGTGGGAGATTTCTTAGAAATTAATTATTTCTTTCACCAATCAAAAATGAATAATAAAATTTAGATTCATGGAAGCAATCAATTGATAGAATAATTTACAAATATGAAAAGTCATATTGCCTCTGGTATAGGTAACAATTAAAATACATAAATTTAACAAATAAGAATCTCACTAGAAAATGGTAACTTTTAGAACAAGGTCTTTACAGTGAAGGCATTAAAAGGGAAGAAGTGTCTCTCTTCTCGAAACTTTTGCTGAGCAGTTCCGTCTTACTTAATTTGCATAGAAATTTTGCTATTGGTGGACTAGTATACTCCATTTCATTTTATTTTTAATTGTATCTAATCAAAAGATATATATTTATGACACTATTCATTGTATACACTGTACAAATTTATGAATAAAGAAATTATATGATATGATATGACGTATACATCACGTCAGAGATGAGTAAGAGAATAGTTCTTGCTTTACAATAAATAAACTTAAATTATCTGCCTTTTATTAGTAAATAAATTCTCTTCATATTCCTCCTTTTTCAACATACAATGTGTTACCGCGTATGATAAGGTTTTTCTAGTTGCTGATAACAAAAATAGAATATCATGTTTGGATATCATCCCTTTTTTGGTGTCATTTTTCTGACCTATGATTGGCCTGAACGGGTTATAGAGATTTTCACATCAGTCCATGCGGTTGATTCTATAATAATTATTATATCATTTATATTTCATACAAGAGATTCTTATTACACTAATAAATAACAAAAAATGCATATTATAATATTCTTATCAGTTTTTTTTGTGTAGTTGAGAAGTTGATATTTTGGTAATTATTCATATTGGATGAAAAAGACTAAGAAATTGTCGAAAAACCACTGATTTATTGGAAAGACCGGTTTCGGTTATTACACCATTGTCAATCTCTGATAAACTCTGATGAAGTTTATCTTAGTCTTTTTCATTCAATTCTTATCAGTGATAATGCTTGTACCATGATCATGCTCGCTTTTATAATATCTAACATGTTGTACATTTCCATTAATAAATTATTTTAACAACAATATAGTTATTTGTGCAACTAGTGCGCAAAGTGACAGTTTGCTGCACCGAAAGAAACGTTTACGCCCGAGCCGTAGGCGAGGGCGGAATGGCTTCTTGAGTGCAGCAGAGGAACTTTGCGCACGTATTTCACATTAAGTTTTTCCTACAGTTACCATTGAATATGAAAAGTGGGTAATTATGGGTAAAATTGCCTGAAATCCATCAAATGTTTTTCTGTGTAATTTTATTATTGATAAAAACCTTAATCCTAAAATCCTAAAGTCCTCGTTGTCCTTGGTTATAATATATAATGAATAATAATTAGCGCGTTGTGCTTCGTTGCTCACTATAGCAGCCACAGCAGTCACTGTTACCAACTTCATTTTGATTTTGCTGCACTGTTGCTCCATATAACCTACTAAGTATTTTGCGTTGCCATGTTGCAAATCTGGAGTGCAGAAAAATTTTTCCCGCACTAGAGCGGAAAAGTGATTCTTTGCGTTCTGTAATCAGTGCAGCAATGGCCACTTTTCATCGTAACTGTAGGAAAAATATATTTTTATTTTGAAACTCTTATCCTTATTACAATAAATTATTGGTTTTTAGAAGTAATTATATCATCGTTTTGAAACGTAAGTTCAGCAGTACAAACAATTCATTTTAACTAATTTCTTGGCTGCTTTCAAAACACTAGCAGCTGTTCACTAACATAAACAAAGTTGTAACCTCTAAATTTGATGGTTGACTATAAACGATTTACAAATTATTTGCAATAAATAATAATTTTCAATAAATAATTCTCCCAAAATATGCCTTATAGAACGGTGCTCTTATCTCAGTCTCAGCTGTTGATAAGTATAATCTTGATTGCTATCAGGTAACAGAAGATTTGATACTCTTCCTAGCCTTTGACAATAATAATATCTTCTATTACTTCGATTTATTTTATTTCATGGTCTCAATAATTTTAAAATGTCACAATGCATGTGTAGATCCTCTTATTATAGATTCCGTAAAGCACATAATTATATGTGTGATACTATAAAGCAGCAAATAAATATCAAGAGAACAGGTCTTTCCGTGAAACGTTCAGATCAGATGGCGGAGAAAAGTGATATCCAGTCCAAGGCGAGCATGCGCACCAAGTGAATTCATCAGCTCGCTTTCAATGAACTTGACTGGTTCTTTCTCTGTAATCTAATATTGACTCCAATCTGTCAACATTGAGTGAATAGAAAGCATTTATTCTTACATTTATAAGGAGAAAAATCCTGGGAATCCCAAGCCTAATCCTGGTAAGAAGGAGAAGAAGGCAGGAGGAGAAGAAGAAGAAGAAGGAGAGAAGAAGAAGAAGAAGAAGAAGAAGAAGAGGAAGAGGAAGAGGAAGGAATCGGAGGAGAAGAGGAATAAGAAGGCAGGAGTAGAAGAAGAATGCAGGAGGCATGAGAGGAGAATAAAGAAGAAGAAGAATAAGAAGGCAGGAGGAGAAGAAGGTAGGAGAAGAATAAAGCAGGAGGCGAGAGAAGAGAATAAAGAATATGAAGAAGAAGGCAGGAGGAGAAGAAGGTAGGAGGAGAATGAAGCAGGAGGCAGGAGAAGATGATGAAGAAGAAGAAGAAGAAGAAGAAGAAGAAGAAGAAAAAGGAAGAAGGAAGCAGGAGGAGAAGAAGGTAGGAGAAGAATAAAGCAGGAGGCAGGAGAAGAGAATAAAGAAGAAGAAAAAGAAGAAGAAGGCAGGAGGAGAAGAAGGTAGGAGAAGAGTGAAGCAGGAGACAGGAAAAAAGAATAAAGAAGAAGAAGGCAGGAGGAAAAGAAGGTAGGAGGAGAATAAAGCAAGAGGCGAGAGAAGAGAATAAAGAAGAAGATGAAGAAGAAGAAGAAAAAGAACAAGAAGAAGAAGGAGAAGAAGAAGAAGAAGAAGTTAAAGAAGAAGGAGAAGAAAAAGAAGAAGAAGAAAGAGAAGAAGAAGTAGAAGATGAAGGCAGGAGGAGAAGAAGAAAGCAGGAGGCAGGAGATGAAAATGAAGAAAATGAAGATGAGAAAGAAGAAGAAGAAGAAGATGAAGAAGAGGAAAATGAATAAGAAGAGGGAGGAAGGGAGCTATGTAGCCTGAGAAATGTAGCAGTAGCATAGTAAGCAGACTGTTTTATCAATAGAGTAGCTTGTTCTGCAAGGGTCAAATTGAAAACTTGACTCAATGAAATTTCAAAGAATTTGGAATAAGCCTATAGACTAACCACGGAGTAAAGAACACTTATTTGTTATGCATTCTGTGCTATAACCATTCATAATGAATCTATACGCAAAATTTCTAGTTGATCAGTCAATTTGTTCAGACTTGATGACGCGGCCTTCGTGAATTTCCTATCTCGTACATGTTAAAAAGTCGACTCTTTCCTCCATTATAATTTAAGATAAAGGGAAAAAGTTTCCCAATATAATGAATATCTTCATTATAATGAAGGAAAGAATTGGCTTATTCACGTACGGCACAGGAAATTCACGAGTGACGAAGCATCATCACGTCTCAACTACTCAACTGATTAACTTGAAATCTTATATATCATTTATTGATTTACAAAGGATGGTTATAGGCCTATTTTAAATTCTTCAAGATTTGAGTGGGTCAAGTTCTCAGTTTGCCAACTTATTTTATTGAACCCTTGTGGAGCATTGGTTACCTGCTAGTAAGAGAATAAAATTCTTGATTATTTAACTTATTCAATGAATTTCTCTAAGTGAATATTCTCTATTTTAAAAATAACTGAGTGTTATTGATTATTGATTGTTTGGTATTTGGAAAATCCAAATTCAAAAGAATGGTTCGCATGAATATTTCTGGACAGAAAATTTTGTGGAAATCTAGAAGACTCAAACTCATGTGGACTTTTTAATGTTATCCAATTTTGGGAGAGAAATAGTACAAGGTATTCTTAGTTTTTCTCTCCCGATCTGTGCTTTATTGTAAAAAAAAATAGAGAATAAATAAATCATCGAAATAAGAGTTGCCACTGACTATCCTTCTTCACAATCTTCACTAGCTATCAAAGTAAAATTTCTGCCCAAACTGTGGAAAGCTTTTTATTATCATATTTATCCTATTATATTATCAAGCGAGCAATTTCAGTATATATATTTTTATATCTGGTTATTCATGTCCAACATATCTCGAAAACAGCTTTAACGATTTTCACGAAAATTGGAACGAATAGTAGGTTTATGATATAAAAATTCGATTGCACTGGGTTACATTCCTGGGAAAACTCGCTGAAGGACATGGAAAGGATACTAATTATTCATCCTTGGAAAAACAGATGATTGAATATCATTGTGATATGATTAAATATCTTTCATGATTAAATGTGATTTATGATAAAATATGATTTAATGATTAAATTCATCATCTGTCGAAACAGAAGATGCATGTGTGGGAGAGAAACAGAATTATTTCCAGCTGTTTAATCAATCAGCGAGTAATTATCTAGAAATTTTAATTGACTTCATCAAAATAATCTGATTTGTTGAGGTGGCATGATAATCATTCTAAACTAGTATAGAGTATTTTTATCATAATTTTTCAAATTTAATCATTATTTGACAATTTTAACTGATTAGTGAGTGTTATTTCGTTATTCAATTTGGTTTGTAAATACTCTGAATTGGAACTTTTTGT
>NW_024091456.1:0-21159 GCF_014356525.2 Nilaparvata lugens
AATCTATTTCTGAAAGTAATTAAAATGTGTCAATATGCAGAGTTATTTTAGAATGGGTTTTCCACATTTTCCATCAGTTCCTGTATAAAAAGTATTTAAGCATGAGTGTTCCAATAATTTTCATCGGAAAATATCAACCCTTAATTTAATATAATGAGAAAAAGCCCCTCCTCAATCTTCTTCTTTTCCACTTCAAGGATTAGGTCTAGTGTTCCGGAGATTAGGTGATTAGGTGATTAGTTTTAGGTCTAGCGTACTAGGTACGGCACTCATCTTTTCCTTGGCCTCTCTGTATCTCTTTCCCTAGTCAGTGTATAATGTTCAGTTTCTAAAGTACGGTATCCTTCCTAATCTAAAAAAAAACAATAATCATAATCTCTTTGAGTACATTGGTAAACCAATTATAGAAGTTGTGATTTGAGAAGAACAAGATCCTTCTACATTTATAAAAAAAAAATAAAATAATTAAATATAGGATAAAATCTTATAATTAAATATC
This sequence comes from Nilaparvata lugens, assembly GCF_014356525.2. Classification (NCBI taxonomy): domain Eukaryota; kingdom Metazoa; phylum Arthropoda; class Insecta; order Hemiptera; family Delphacidae; genus Nilaparvata; species Nilaparvata lugens. The sequence continues at coordinate 500 of NW_024091456.1, forward strand.
ATAGAACTCATAAAGAATACGGGATAAGATACCAAGAATCGCGTAAGGGTATTTATTCCATGGTTGTTTTGCGTTCACTGGTTGAAGCATTTAGATATCTCAAACATGGATATGACGTCATGAACATGATGACGTCACAGTCAGCTGATTGTGTTGGAGAGGGAAAGCAGTCGTCCTTGAAAGAGTAAGCGGCAAGGTCACTGAGTGGAGCTGCAATGCCAAGTTCATTATAACTGGGTCAAGGCCGTTCTCGCTTTCATTCTCACCTACATTCTTCCTCCGGCCGGCGGACTCGCTTCGCTCGCTCCATCTGTATCAGCTGTATCACTGCTCTGTACGTCATTCGCCTTCCCTTTCTTTCCTGTCTTGCTCTAGGGGTAGGCAACAGAATGTTGTTTAGTACCTACGTATAAAATAAAATGAAATAGAAATACGGTGAGATCATTATGTAACTTATCAATGAAATACTGGATAGAAAACATCGGTTGAAAATAAAAAGAACGGAAGAAATATAAAAGTGCTAAATTTTTATCTCTTTTCTGTATAGGGCCACATGTGATATAAATAAAAAAAATAAAAATCCAAGTACCCTTTTTTTGAAATATTTCAAAAAAAGGGTACTGAGATTTTTATTTTCTTTATATTTATAGGAAGTGCTTTATAATATAAGGTTTGTTTTTTGGTCCTGCAAAATTATTTCTTTAGTATGTGAATATTCCTAGAAACATAGGAAGTGCATTAGAATATTAAGTTTGTTTTCTGGTCCTGCAAAATTATTTCTTTAATAGGTTAATATTTCCTATTTTAGTGATAATAATGTTAAATATTTCTTCCATGTTTGGTTTTGAAGAATATAAATTTTGAAAATCTACTTTGTTGAAATATTGAGGTCTGAACATTTTGTGAAGTGAACAACAACAATACTCAACCTATTTCGGACTATGTGTAATCTTATCTAAATTTGGGAGAGGAATAGCACAATGTTAATTATTTTTCCTCTCCCTATCATTTTGATGATGTCCTTATTGTATGAATCAATAAAGAATTCGAACATAGAAAGTAATAGTTGGGAGGAAACATCAACTGAATCTATTCTCCCCACTCTGTAGGAGCAACTATTTCTCTCACCAATATTTTGAATTTTCTATTGGGTTTTCACTACTATAGTGTAGTTATAGTGAACTTTCTATTGAGTTTACACTACTATAGTGACGTCCAAGTTATAATAACCGTATTAGATTAACATTGGTGTTGTCATCCTTGTCTATCATTCAACAAAGCAGATAGTCTATCCTTCTCTAGCTATGCAACGTTGCCAGATCGTTCTCCAACAATGTAGAAATATAACTAATCAACAACATAATATAAATTTTGAAAATTTATAATTAAATCATTAAAAGTGCGTACAGATATACGCGCCGCGAACATGAGCAATTCACTTTTAATCAGCTGATGCCAAGCTTTCCATATCTATATCTTATACCGTTTCTGTAAAAATACAGATATAATCAGCTGATTGAAAGTGAATTATTCATGTTCGCGGCGCGTAAATCTGTACGCACCTCAAAATTATTTATTTTCTTGACTAAATTGATTATTTTAAACAATTAACAGTTAATATTACATCAGATATATCGGTATCAGACATTATCACTATAAAAGGCAGTGATAAGGAAAATTTTGCAGAATTTGCAACGCTCTTTCCCTATCTTTCTGCACTGACATTATAACTTGGACCTCACTATACTGTTGAGAGAGACATATAATATTCGATTTGATGTTCAACTTGTGGTCCAACATTCAATGTTAGTTCCGATATTGGATCCTGAATGAGGTTGATTGATGTTGGAAGTCTAGTCGGATGAGTTGGATCTACTAGAGTTCCAACACGAAGATCTGACATCCAACCAACCAATCAATGTTAGATCCGATATTGGATCCTGAATGAGGTTGATAGATGTTGGAAGTCTAGTCGGACGAGTTGGATCTACTAGAGTTCCAACACGAAGATCTGACTTCCAACCAACCTTTGTTCTCCATCGACCCGGCTGAAGTTGGAGAACAAGCTGAAGCTTGAGTTGGAGCGTGAGTGGTGAAACGATCAGACTAGTGGTCCAACAAGTCGGACTACTAGACGGATAGTGGATAGCCTTCTGCACATCGACAGTGTAGCCATTGTAATTTTTTGATTCATTAAAAAATATGATGACGTTAGGCGTACCAGGAGTTTTTCTTTCAAATTCAAACTTGGTTGTTTAAACGGTCAAGGATATTTTCCAAAAGTAGAGTATATAATTATATTTTGAGTTGCTATTTCATTTTTTGTTTGTCAATACAGTGCTGTAAGATGTTGGAGAATGAAATGTTTATCTTGTAGCCTATTCCAGTGATATCATTTATTGTACAAAACATGTAGAAAATGAATTCTCTATCTATCTAACTATCTGTAGTATATTATTCAATCAACATAGAACGTGAAAATAAATTCACCCTGTTGGTTAGTATTCTCTCACTAGACTCACATGTAAGTAGGGAGGAGAATGGGTGTTCTGGTCCAGTGTGTGTGTGTGTGTGTGTGTGAGTGTGTGTGTGTGTGTGTGTGTGTGTGTGTGTGTGTGTGTGAGTGTGTGTGTGTCATGAAGGGTAGTAGAATACTCGATTCTTAAGGTTAAATAAAGAAAAAAAAAAAAAAAAAATTTTGTGTTATCAGTTTGTTTAGAACTTGATGAGTATAGATGAGCTGTGGAATGTGGATTGTTTTTTATTATTATTTTTTTTCTCAATTTAACTAACATTGTGTCGTTGGTCTTGGAACTATCTGTTACTATCTGTAAATAATTCTATAGTAATTTTTTTTATCGTCACTGTTTTTTTAGGGAAACCTCGTATGTGTTGAATTTCATTTTTTTTGGGATAGAAAAAAAAACCGAACAACATCAAATTATATTTCATTGGAAAAAAAATTATCAAAGAAACAAAATTTTTTTCTGTATAAAAAAATATTTTTTATTGGACAAAACGATATATAGACTATACAATATTTACAACAATTACAAACCACCCCCCCATCATCATCATTGGGGGTAATGGTGATAGTGGTGGATCTCCACCACTATCACTATGTTTGGGGGGTGAGGGTGTTGGGGTGGAGGATTTTGTGGTGGAGAGTTTCGGGGTGGAGGGTTTCGGGGTGGAGGTTTCTGGGTGGGGTTTGATGGAGGTGGATGGCGGGAGGGGGTTGGGTTGTGTTTATATATAGAGGGGGGTCAGGGGCCAATAACTCCTCCAATGTTGAGTGGGGCCTCCTCAATGTTCGGGTGGTGGCAGGGGGGGGTGTGGTGGTGTCCATCCTGAGAAAAAAAAAACAAAATGTTATTTCAGAATATTATTAGAAAATATTAATAATAATTATGCCCGAAATGAAATAAACAATGGAAAAAAAATAGTTTTAAAAAATACTATTCCAATAATTCTTAAGAGTTTTATATTATATATATATAACTCCTAAAAAATATGACCAAAAAAAAAACAAGAATAAATTCTGTGGCTCCTACAATATTATATGGGAGCGAGACTTGGGCATTATCCAAGAGTGTAATAAGAGCAGATTACAAACCAGATGTTTAGAAGTTGGTCAAATTTTTTTTTTTCAAATTTAATGATTGTCAATTTATTATAATTTGATAACAGAACAATTCTTATTTTCATTTTTATAATTCAATGATTGTCAATTTAATTATTACAGAACAATTTTCATTTTCAGCAGAAAAAAGGGCGGAGTGGCCATCACAAACTGATCCTTGGACTTGTGGAAATTGATATTCAAATTTGTAACGTTTCCTATTTAAAAAAAAAAAAAACATGCTACAGGTGGGAATATATTATATTGGATGATAACACCAGTTTGATTCAAGTATTATTGTTTCATAATATTTTGCTATAAAATATCTATATAGATATTGAAGAGATTGAGAATATTGAATAGAGAAACATTTTCGAGTATGATTCAAGAGTCGTTTTTCATAATATTTTGTGATAATATCTACATAGGCATTGAAGAGACTGGAATTTTTGAATTTAGTTTCAATGTTATTGTTCTATATTTTGTAATGCTCAGTCCTTCTCAGAGCATAATAATTTTATTTCAGTACTCAATATTCCAGTTCTTCAATAATGCAGTACCTAATTATTAGACACTTGTCAGTTTCTATACTTGATTATATATTATCATATATCACTCATATTTTGTTATTTAATGTCAATAAACATGTATAAAATTTATAGACAAATTAATAATTGTTACTATTCATAACTGATCACTCTCAGAATAGCTTATCTCTGAAAAAAATGATACATTTTTGGATTTGATTGTGGTCACAATAGTGTAACTAGAACAGATTCTTTATTTACTTTCAATAATTTATCGAAATGAAAAGCACGAGATTGATATGTGAATTCCAGGATGTTAAAATTAATACAGACCTAAGAAATAGTGGGGGGTGTGAACTTATAGTTTTTTTTTTGCTCTTCTGAAAAGTTGGGTTTTTGTAGATACGCTACTATGACTCTTAACCCTCGACTTGTGACTTGAATTTCGGATACCAAATTTCTCGAAAATGAAAATGTTTACTTTAACCAAGTATTTTTCTCTTTTGAAAGTGGGGGCAAACAGATTTGTTGTAACTAATCACGTTATTTGCTAGAATTCTTTTTTATTCTATGACCATATATAATGAACTGGTGTTATCATCCAATATAATATATTCCCACCTGTAGCATGTTTTTTTTTTTAAAAAATAGGAAACGTTACAAATTTGAATATCAATTTCCACAAGTCCAAGGATCAGTTTGTGATGGCCACTCCGCCCCTTTTTTCTCCTGAAAATGAAAATTGTTCTGTAATAATTAAATTGACAATCATTGAATTATAAAAATAAAAATAAGAATTGTTCTGTTATCAAATTATAATAAATTGACAATCATTAAATTTGAAAAAAAACAAATTTGACCAACTTCTAAACATCTGGTTTGTAATCTGCTCTTATTACACTCTTGGATAATGCCCAAGTCTCGCTCCCATATAATATTGTAGGAGCCACAGAATTTATTCTTGTTTTTTTTTGGTCATATTTTTTAGGAGTTATATATATATAATATAAAACTCTTAAGAATTATTGGAATAGTATTTTTTAAAACTATTTTTTTTTCCATTGTTTATTTCATTTCGGGCATAATTATTATTAATATTTTCTAATAATATTCTGAAATAACATTTTGTTTTTTTTTTCTCAGGATGGACACCACCACACACCCCCCCTGCCACCACCCGAACATTGAGGAGGCCCCACTCAACATTGGAGGAGTTATTGGCCCCTGACCCCCCTCTATATATAAACACAACCCAACCCCCTCCCGCCATCCACCTCCATCAAACCCCACCCAGAAACCCTCCACCCCGAAACCCTCCACCCCGAAACTCTCCACCACAAAATCCTCCACCCCAACACCCTCACCCCCAAACATAGTGATAGTGGTGGAGATCCACCACTATCACCATTACCCCCAATGATGATGATGGGGGGGTGGTTTGTAAATTGTTGTAAATATTGTATAGTCTATATATCGTTTTGTCCAATAAAAAATATTTTTTTATACAGAAAAAAATTTTGTTTCTTTGATAATTTTTTTTCCAATGAAATATAATTTGATGTTGTTCGGTTTTTTTTTTCTATCCCAAAAAAAATGAAATTCAACACATACGAGGTTTCCCTAAAAAAACAGTGACGATAAAAAAATTACTATAGAATTATTTACAGATAGTAACAGATAGTTCCAAGACCAACGACACAATGTTAGTTAAATTGAGAAAAAAAATAATAATAAAAAACAATCCACATTCCACAGCTCATCTATACTCATCAAGTTCTAAACAAACTGATAACACAAAATTTTTTTTTTTTTTTTTTTCTTTATTTAACCTTAAGAATCGAGTATTCTACTACCCTTCATGACACACACACACTCACACACACACACACACACACACACACACACACACACACACACTCACACACACACACACACACACACACTGGACCAGAACACCCATTCTCCTCCCTACTCATGTACTGTTTGAAGACTTTGCTTGGAAACTAGCTGCTAGTTCCAACTCTCACAGCTAGATGTCACTATCTGACGGCAGAGTGATAACACAGCAATGAAGAACTGATAAGACTGTTGTACAGTATAACAGTAGTTTAGACTGTTGTATAACGCTTATGAGGTTGATCTATAAGGTTGACCTATACGGTGGATCTATAAGGTATGTGGTATGAAGTGGATCTTCTCCACTTATAGATATTATTATTAGCTATGATCTTCTTTCAACAATGATAATTACTGTACTTGAATTCTGTGGTTTCCAAGTAATGGACTGTTCGGCTATCGTGAAAATTGACTTAACTCAATTATTAATCTTTCTAAAATTTTGTCAAACTCTGATCAAATATGAATTACTATACTTAATATATCAAATACTTGAAAATTTACAGACGAGGTTGCACAAAATGACACGAGAACCAATCCGAGAAGGCTTCATAGAAAATGAATCTCCTCTTATATTGGCGCTCGTCGCATCCAACCACAGTAAAAACATGATTTTGTGAAACTGAGCCAAATTATACTTTATTGATTAGAGCCTGCAGATAAAGAGGAATATGAGAGTCGTCATCCCAAACAACCTCATTATTTGAATTTAGAAAAATAAATAATATAATTTATCTGAATATTATAGTAAGAAGTTCAACAAATTGTGATCAATTTTTCTCACAGGAAGATTTTGATATTATGATAATACGATTATTATACAGTCATAGAATGAACAATCTCGTTTTCTCTGAGACGCACACAGATCGTCATCGGACGGACTGCACGCATCGGACGGATCGGATGATTAGATTTGATGCATTGTTTTCAATTGGAGTGCGCATACCAATACGGATGCGGATAGGTATGCGCACTCCAATTGAAAACCATGCATCAAATCTAATCATCCGATCCGTCCGATGCGTGCTGTCCGTCCGATGACGATCTGTGTGCGTCTACCTTTACAGTATCATATTAAGCCCATACTCATAATACAAGTATGTGTATATAACCAATTTTTTTATAAATGATTTGATTCCGTATCAGATCCGTTTCGACTATCAAGTATTAAGTATACTAACTAACCTTTACTCAAGTATAATAAGTGTAGATACATCATGTAGACTATCAAGTATAATATTTGGTTATGAAAAGAAGAAATATTACATAGCAACAAGTATCGTAGATGAAAGACTTGAAAAAATATGAGATGATAAGAGCTCATGTTAATGTGTATGGAGATCTGAAAGATCTGAAATAATTTCATTTTTACTTGTTTAATGAAGTGTGGACTTGTAATAATTTAGTTGACAGTAGAGGTAAGTATGTTGAACTACTATTTTTTGAGAGATGAAAGTAGACCTACAGATGTAAAATGAATTCTCAGCAGTAAAGAGAAGAGTAATCTCTGTAGCTGTGAAGAATAAGAAGATTAGAGGTGAATTAACTTGTGAAAAAAGAGTCGATTGCAGGGGATACAGGTGTGAATTAAATAGAAAGAAACAGTGTTGAGATAATAGTGACGTTATGTAACTATTTTTTGGGAAGCTACTTTCATGATTATAGGGTAAACAATGACGAGACAGTATGGACTTGATGGGATTGTGCAATCATTGAGAATTGAAAGAAGTTACCTGACCTCATAGATTGAAGAAATTGGGATTCCAATGTAACATCTTCTACCATGGAGAAAAGATGGAGAGAGAAAGATGGACCTTTATTATTCGTCGATGCATCTACTCACTACATTCCAACAAAGATAAGTTAGTACTTCATTTATCTCTGATTCCACACTCACTACAGTACATATATCCACGATGTATTGTTTTATGAGTCATAAAGTTTACTTGAAATTGGAATGTAACCGTATTCTTGATAGAATCTATCAAAATTAATAAAAAGATGAACTGGGTCGGTTGTTTTCTCCCGATGTTGTGAAATACTTACTTATGAAGCGCTACAGCCCTGCGTGGACCTTGGCCTCCTCAACAATTCGCCACCATTCATTTGTTTTGAAATACATTTTTGTATGAATGAATGAGGAGATAAATTTATGGATGGATACATGAAATAATGACTCAATGATTCAATGCTATAAATACGAAACTGTATCCTAAGGAGTACGTTACAATAATGACTGTTACATAATCTAGATCTAGTGGAAAGTCGATACTTTGGAGCTTCCTGTATTGATATTATTTTGTATCATCACTACATGTCAATAATTGGTTGATGTATTGCTCTAGATTATTCCATACCTTCTCCAATATCGATTCTATTCAGTTCTAATACTAGAAGTTCTATGAACAGTATACCTCACGCAGTTTTCTCATCTACAAGTATTTGATGACTATCACCTGTTCTAGTAGATTCAATTGAATCACAATTCACAGTTGAATCATAATTTACTCTTAAAAACTGTTATTTGTTTTCTCCAAGATCAAAAACTCACTAATGTTAATAAACTCAGTTCACGTTTGAATTTTTATCCATATCATACAAAGTACTATCCAGTTCCGTAATAATCTTTCCATCTGATGAAAATATTTCTCAACTATTTTAAAATTAATTTTTTTCAATCAAGAATATTATAATTTCTTCAGCATTATTTAGTTCATTTAACATTTTTTATTTTATTTTCAATCACCAATTACATTTTGTTTTTCAAATGTAAGAATATTGATACTGATGGCACGCATCGTAAAAAATATTGAAACCCTACCTTATAGAAATAGACACGGCCAGACATCTGTGTAATGTATGCAATGAATAATCCACTTGTCAGCTGACTGATTATGAATAATTCTACAGTCTGATTGATCCTATCTTTGAAGTAGATGATATATATAGTGATATCAGAGTATGGAGGAATTCCTTTTCTTTTCATATAATCCTTAAAATGCAAAATTTCAAAAAACCTTGTATATACATCGACGCGCAGTTGAAAAAGTTCTGCCAAATCTCATCGAATTCTATCAACGCGTTTGGCCGTAATCGCGTTACATACAGACAGACAAAGGCAAATCGAGTTAAAACATAGACCTCACTACGTTCGGTCAATAATTACTGTTACATAATCTAGACCTAGTGGAAAGTCGATACTTTGAAGCTTCCTGTATTGATATTATTTTGTATTATCACTACTTTTCACTAATTGATTGATGTATTGCTCTCGATTATTTTATACCTTCTTCAATATTGATTCTTTTCTGTTTTTATATTATGACATGAGTACTGTTCCACTGTTAGGACTCTGCCTTTTGTGAGTAATCTTCATTATAATTGAAGCTATAAATGACATGAACGGTAAACCACGGTAAATCTTTCTTCCGTGACTCCGTCATAAAAACTATCGCATTCATATTTAAATCGCTGCGATTTACTGCCGTCAGAGGACTAAAATATTATTATCGCTGCAACGGTCCAGGAGACCACTCGCCACGGGTTTAGGCCAATGAGACCCCTCATCCACAAACTCCCGGGTTCAGATCAACTGGACCCTCATCAAAGAAACTCAAGTGTAGGTCGGGAAGCGAGAGTCTTATACATGTACTTACAAACAGCTCTTTCTGGTAGAGCAATTTCTGTATTTTTATATTTGGTTATTTCTATTTATTTTTGGTTATCTATGTTCAACGGATCTCGAAAACGGCTCTAACGATTTTCACAAAATTTGGAACATAGTAGGTTCATGATATAAAAATTCGATTGCACTAGGTCTCATCCCTGGGAAAACTCGCTGAAGGACATGAAAATGATAATAATTATTCATCCTTGGAAAAACAGATGATAATATCGTCGTCTGTCGATAACAGAAGATGTGTGGGAGAGAGACAGAATTATGTTCAGCTGTTCAACTATTTGCAATGATCAATCAGCTTATTTAACGATAAATAATAACCTAGAAATTTTAATCGACTTAATAATATGATATTTGTTTGACATGACATGGTATATCATTGTAAATTAGAGTATATTCTATATCATATTTTATATTCTATATTCTAATTGGAGTAATTTTCAAAGTTGATCATTATTTTACAGTTCTAAGTGATTAATGAGTGTTATTTAGTTATTCAATCTGGTTTGTAAACAATCTAAATTAGAACTTTTCTGTTTTCAAATGTTTGGACTGAAAATAGGACCTGAATTTAAGTTTAAAGAACAAAAATAGCCTACTTTTTGGACTATTTATAGTGTATAAATCAAAATTTGGGAAAAAACAGTTTCAGGCTGTGCTTGTTAGTCCTTCCCCAATCATTTTTAAGAATTGTGTCGTGTTTATCAATAAATAAATAACGAGCGAAGCTCGGTGCCCGGATATTATGGAAATAAATGAACAGTATTGACGTGTGTTCCTATAATATTACCACTTTCTGAGTAAGTATGTTGTACTAATATATTGCAGGATACTCTACTGTTTCACCTGTATTTTTTTCTGAATAAAACAGTGATCAACAACTTCTAGAACTACCGAGAATATTACCCAACAGTAGTTGATGTTTACCTATGCTACCTGCTAGTCTCAATGCTAACCTAGCCATTCATTTTAACTGCTCTCTGTCTAGGCTAGACCGCATAGACTGATTAGGACAAATTCTTCCACCGTATTCACTAGCAACTGACAACATTGTTCATATGTGAAGCACTTATATGTTATCCATGGGGAAATAGTGACAGGTGAAAGTGATTCAGGTTTGCTCCAATTTCTCTGCCGATGTATGTTACTGGGTTGATAAAGTATGTTGTAAGCCTGCCGTTCAATGAAATAATTATCATTATTATCGCATTATAGTGGTAGACTTATTGCATCCTTAGTAGTTTCAAGATTGTGGAGTAGAAAAACAAAAGAGAGATCAAAGATGGAGAGGGAGGGAATTAGGAGTTTCACACACAGAGAAAGAGAAAGAGACAGAACTATTAGACCAGTTTAGATCGGATGTACTGCATGTTAGTCCATTTGAAATGTTGGTAGTAGACTCTTATTATAACCATAGAGAAACAATAGCGTAAGTAGATATTATCCCATGGTATAAGGCGTTTATGTCGCAACTCTTACTGTTATCTCAAGCAGATTACTGTCGATTATTGTCGAATTTTACTGTTTTGTTGGGGTGAGAGTGTATGAACGGCACAATATGAGAGACTACCAGCGTCATAAAGCTTCACAGGAAAGAATTACATGAACTATCGGCTTGAGATAACAGTAAAAGTTGCGACATAAACGCCCTATACCATGGCATATCTACTTATGCTATTGTTTCTCTATGCTATAACGTACTACTTATCATAAATCAATTTTGAATAACCTTCTTATGATGTCAATTATTGACCATCAAAAATTGTTGATTAATTAATTATTATTAATCATCAATTCATTAATAAATAAAATTAATTATCATTAATGATTTCCGTATATCTTTGACAATCAGGTACGGTTGCAGAAAAATGCCGGTTAAATTTTAACCGTGATTAATTCCACGAGAACCAATCAAAAAAAGCTTGTTTGTAAAGATGGTTTCTCTGATTGGTTCTCGCGGAATTAATCACAATTGAAATTAACCGGCTTTTGTGCAACCGGCACCCCGACTTTGAAGACTTTGGAGACTTGAAGAGTTTCATATATTTTTTAAAATGTATGAATTCAGGGCTACTTTCTTGTATCTATAAAATGGAATACCATTTAAAATTGATAAAATAATAGTAAGTATGAAACAATTTGTATTCTTAATTTATTATTTTATCAATTTTAAGGTTACTATAATTCTATATTATAAAGTTTCATATAAATATGATTGAACAACAGGCTTGCCCCGTATTCCAATACTATTCCATTCCAAAATTTCGATAATTGACCGAGCGAAGTGTGGTCTATGATTCAAGTCGACGGATGTGCATTTCTCTTTATGTTTTTGTTTCAATGTTTTAATCTATAAGTTGTGCATTTACGGCGAAACGCAGCAATAGATTTTTATTAAATTTGACAGGTAAAAATTATGAATGAATAAAAAATATTCCGATAGTTCTCCATATTTCTCCGATATTTCTCCATAGTTTACAATTTATTTATGAACGGTGTGGAGGATACAGCTTGAGCCAATGATAGACAATGATATTTTTATATTTTTGTCAAACGACACTCATGAATCATGACTCTCATTATCTTGTATAAATCCAGTACAAATGTAATGTGTAATCCAGTTTGTACAAGAAGTATAAAGATTTCATGAACTCGCTTTCAAGAAGATTGAAGTTCAATGAGACCTTCCAATTATTGCTCAAGTGTAGAACATTGAAAACCTATTGACAGCTCATAAAATTGGAGAATCAGGTTATCCTCGTCTCGCCATAAAAAGTCTTCGTTCACTCACACTCTTCTTCTTCTTCTTCTTCTTCTTCTTCTTCCTCTTCTTCTTCTTATTCTTCTTCTTCTTCTTCTTCTTCTTCTTCTTCTTCTTCTTCTTCTTCTCTTCTTCTTCTTCTCCTCCTCCTTTCTTCTTCTTCTCCTCCTTCTTCTTCTTCTTCTTCTTCTTCTTCTTCTTCTTCTTCTTCTTCTTCTTCTTCTTCTTCACCGATTTCTTCTTCTTCTTCTTCTTCCTCCTTTCTTCTTTCTTCTTCTTCTTCTTCTCTTCTTCTTCTTCTTCTTCTTCTTCTCTTCTTCTTCTTCTTCTTCTTCTTCTTCTTCTCCTTCTTCTTCTTCTTCTTCTTCTCCTCCTCCTTCTTCTTCTTCTTCTTCTCCTCCTCCTTCTTCTTCTTCTTCTTCTTCTTCTCCTCCTCCTTCTTCTTCTTCTTCTTCTTCTTCTTCTTCTCCGTTCTTCTTCTTCTTCTTCTTCTTCTTCTTCTTCTTCTTCTTTCTTCTTCTCTTCTCCTTCCTCTTCTTCTTCTTCTTCTTCTTCTTCTTCTTCTTCTCTTCTTCTTCTATTTCTTCTTCTTCTTCTTCTTCTTCTTCTTCTTCTTCTTCTTCTTCTTCTTCTTCTTCTTCTTCTTCTCTTCTTCTTCTTCTTCTTCTTCTTCTCTTCTTCTTCTTCTTCCTCCTCTTCTTCTTCTTCTTCTTCTTCTTCTTCTTCTTCTTCTTCTTCTCCTTCTTCTTCACTTTGTTCCTTTCCACGCATCCGCTAGTTATTTATTACCCTACCGTGACAGAGAGGAGAGTATACATAGAGTACGGAGTGTTTACCTTGGATTATCCATCGATCGGCTTGTGATTCTTTCACTACCTCATTCCATTTTCTCGTTCTTTTTCCAAGCTCTTCCAGCAAGGTCCAGTCAACACTAATTACCAGCGACAATTCGAAGGCGGCCTATTCCTAACGCACGGATGATGTATTGAACATGAAACTGCATGTTGAGCAATAGGTCCTTCACTGATCGAATTTGTGTGTGCATTTTGCTTTTGTTAATTTTCAACCAAAATTATTCCAGTTTTCGAATCCTCTGGAAACAGATTGTGCAACAACTGGCAATATTATCATGAGGAAGGAGAAGAAAGGTGGAAAGGAAAAAAGAGGAAGAAGAAGAAGGAGAGGGAGAACGGAGGAGAAGAAAAAGAAGAACGGAGAGGAAGTAGAAGAAGAGGAAGGAGAAGAAAAAGAAGAAGAATGGGAAAGAATGTGTAGAGAAGCTCGATGATTGGAATATACAATGAAATGAATTTCAGATAACGAGGAACCCATCTATATATATATTATATGAAAGCAAAATTGCACTCACGTACTGACTGACTGACTGACTGACTCAATCACTCGCAAAACTAAAAATCTACCGGACCAAAAACGTTCAAATTTGTTAGGTATGTTCAGTTGACCCTTCAGAGGCGCACTAAGAACTGATTTAAAAAAAATTCCAAAGATACTCCCAAAATCTGCGTTTACCAGCGTTTTCTCAGCTTTTACGAGAACAAATGAACAGAAAATGTTCAAATTTAGTACAGAAGCTCAGCTAGGATGTAATAATGTTGTGTTAAAAGGAATTTGCAATAACGTCAAAGATACGCCCAAAATTAGCGTTTTTCCCGTTTTTTTTGCTTTTTCTCAGATTTATCGAGAACAAATGAACAGAAATTGTTCAAATTTAGTACAGGAGCCCAGCTAGGGTGTAATAATATTGTGTTGGAAGGAATTTTAAATAACGCCAAAGATACGCCCAAAATTAGCGGTTTTTTGCGTTTTCTCAGTTCTTTCATCAAGTAATAAACAGAAAATGTTCAAATTTGGTACAGAGGTTTAGCTAGGGTCTAAAAATTTTGTGATGAGGAGACTTTAATATTTCATCAAAGATACGCCCAAAATCAGCGTTTTTCTCAGCTTTTCTGCGTTTTCTCAGTACTCTGACTTTCTGACGGAATGAAGCATGCTCAAATGAAAAATGCAGGTGAGCAAAGCGAGCCTGACAGCTAGTCGATAATACTTTAGTAACCCAACAAACTATAACTAAGAATAATCTGCACAATTTAAATTTTCAATTTTGAACAAGAGTTCATAGTATGATCTATCAAAAATGATCAAGAAATTATGTTATCTAACAATTGAAATAATTTTGACCGAACGTAGTGAGGTCTGTTTCAACCTCGATTTGCTTTTGTCACTCTGTATGTAAGGCGATTACGGCCAAACGCGTTGATAGAATTCGATGAGATTTGATAGGAATATTCCTTCTTCAACTGCGCGTCGATGTAGACACAAGGCTTTTTGAAATTTTGCATTTTAAGGATAATATGAAGAGAAAAGGAATTCCTCCATACTCTGATATCACTATATATATAGAAGTCTACATCTACTTTGAAGATAAGATCAATTAGACTATAGAATTATTCATAATCAATCAGCTGACAAATGGATTATTCATTGCATGCTTTACACAGATGTCTGGCCGTGTCTATTTCTATAAGGTAGGGTTTCAATATTTTCTATGATGCGTACCCATCAGTATCAATAGCCTATTCTCACATTTGAAAAATAAATTTAATAGGTGATTGAAAAGCAATGAAAATGATTAAAATGAACCAAATAATGCAGAAGAAATTATAATATTCTTGATTGAAAAAAAATTATAAATAATCATCATATGGGATACAAACTCAAACGTGAACTGAGTTTATTAACATAAATGAGTTTTTGATCTTGGAGAAAACAAATAACAGTTTTTAAGAGTAAATTATGTTTCAACTGTGAATTGTGATTCAACTGAATCAACTAGAATAGGTGACATCAGATACTTATGGATGAGAAAACTGCGTGAGGTCTACTGTTCACAGAACTAATAGTATTGAGTTTATAACTTTCTTCATGTCATGTCAGAATTATCTTAAATTCGAGTTGAAATAGAATTTCATGTTTTTTTAATAATGCAACTTTCTCTCATCCGACTCAAGAGTTGATAAACAAGTTCACTTTTTTGTTTCTATCAGTGTTCAAGATTTCATCAACTTCTCAACTTATCAAGTACTTATAAGTATTGTCCAGTTTTTTTGGTGAATCACATGCGCACAATAGTAGAACTGGGTATGATTCACACCAGTTTTTTACTGTTCAATAGAGTAAATTCTCACAATTATCAGTAATTGTAGTAGATACATTTTTTGGACTCAAAATTGTGTACGAATTATCGTTTAAGTTACGTAAGTAGCATAACCTTTAGACTGTGTATTCCAAATTAAGGTTTGAAGCAGTTTTGGGCAAATGCCTGTTGTTTTTACATGAATTGTATTTGCATATGAATAAATAAATAAATAAATGAAATCTTGACGGTTCTATAAATAGAATTTATGAATTACTTTTTTCCAAAAATATCATGATATACCGTGCAATTTTACATCTACATTCATTCATTTTTTTTCAAAAAAAAAAAAAAAATCTGGAATGGCGCACTCACACATCTTTCCTTGCCGTTATGAAAAATTAATCACCTGACGCTAGTGTTCCCGCGCATCTAAAGTCTACTATTCAAAGATTAGAGCCAGCTGGTGACAGGGCAATAACGCTGGAGACACACATGAGG
Organism: Nilaparvata lugens; assembly: GCF_014356525.2. Lineage (NCBI taxonomy): Eukaryota > Metazoa > Arthropoda > Insecta > Hemiptera > Delphacidae > Nilaparvata > Nilaparvata lugens. The sequence continues at coordinate 16,640 of NW_024091456.1, forward strand.
TCTGCTATCTCTTCTTAGTGAATGATTTAATAGAATCAACAATAATTTGCAATTGAATAATAACATTTTCTTGAATTTAAAGCTTATTTTCAATTTTAGGTGAAAATGTTACAGAACATTAATTGTAGAGATTTTCATGCTCAATCTACACCACTTGATTTTTTTTGTTTGAATTTTATCTGAAGCCTGATAATTGGGAATCTAAAATCGAACTTTGCATTGATGGGGCGGAGCTACCGAAATTTTTACAGATATGGGACTTGTTGCAGTTGATAGAGCTTATCGATGACTATTTTGGGTATGAATTTGATCAAAATCGTTGGAACCATTTCAGAGAAAATCGCGAAAAACCCTGTTTTTTACAACGTTTTCGCTATTTTAGCCGCCATCTTGAATCGCATTCGATCGAAATTGTTCGTGTCGGATCCTTATAGTGTGAGGACCTTAAGTTCCGAATTTCAAGTCATTCCGTTAATTGGGAGATGAGATATCGTGTACACAGACGCACATACACTCATATACACACACACACACACACACACACACACACACACACATACACACACACACAAACATACAGACCAATACCCAATAATCATGTTTTTGGACTCAGAGGACCTTGAACGTATAGAAAACATTAAATTAGGGTACCTTAATTTTTTTTGGGAAGCAATACTTCCCTTACCTATGGTAATAGGGCAAGGAAAGTAATGAAACGTATAGGAAACATGAAATTAGGGTACCTTAAATTTTTTTGGAAAGCAATACTTTCCTTACCCATGGTAATAGGGCAAGGAAAGTAAAAACATTCCAATTCGACTGAATATGGTCGTCCATCGGAACCGTTTATGTCAGTCCAGTTCAGTAGTTGGCTGAACTATTGAATATTAAATAAATATTAAATTAACTACTATCATAGCCACCATAAATTTTCATAAATGATGATTATATTGAGATTTTGGAAATTGAATACACAAATATCCACTAAATTAGTTATCCATTACAATAATCTTACCTACAGATCCTATTTGTTCAGTAATCTTAGTCTACAGATTCCTTTGAATATCACGACGATGATATCTTTTGTCTCGCATATCCCACAATGGAGCATGCTCTTGAACCAAACTTATCAATTTTTCATTGTCCACACTTAAAACTTTATAAAACAGAACAAAAAACTAAAACAGACAAGACTGTGAAACATTTTTGAGGTAAGGATAATGTTGTCTCAGCTCGACTAGTTAGTTCGGCCGGATAGAGCCGGAAAATCCCATTCAATTCGGATCGAAAAAATTGATCGGCTGTGCACGGACGTATGAAGCTGTTGCAATGGACGAGCATCTATAGCTTTCTTTGTTGGGGGATCGTTCGGACGAGTTCGGTAGTTTTCGGCCGATGCTAGTTCGGATGAAATCGGTTCCAGTGGACGGCCCACCTAAAACTTGTATCTCACTATAGGAACACCATTTATAGCTTACTTGCTAATCATATCCATTTTTTTTTCACATCATCATTGACTTTTGATATCAATGTACCATCAAACCCCATCTGGAAATCTATTCATTATTAAATAATGAATAATAATAATAAATAATAAATAAATAAAATAATAAATAATAAAATAATAGATTTTATACAATGACTAGCCGTCAGGCTCGCTTCGCTCGCCATATCTGTCTAGCCAGGGGGCTCCGCCTCCTGGACCCTCGACTGGATCGTCCAAAAATGAGATCAGCGGGCTCGCTTCGCTCGCCTGCATGTAGACCTCAGCGGAACCTCTGAACGGTACCGAATTTGAACGTATTATGTCAATTTGATCTCGAAAAACACCTGTTACTATATCGGCGTTTCTTAGACGAATAAAATTCTTCCACCTCAGCTAAACCTGTATACTGAATTTTTTTAAATATATTTCCATCAATTAATGAAAAAGGTGAGGAAATGCAGAAAAGCTGAGAAAACGCTAATTTTGGCTAATTGGATAAATTCTGGTATTTAGGAGGTCCTAGATAAATGCATTTCAATCTTCAACTTGGTGCCAACCCAACAAAGTCAACTCAACTTAATGCCAACCTGAAAATTTTTTAATTTAGTTACCAGAGCAACTGTTCCGAAGATGTACTCTCTCTAGATTATAGTTCTATATTAACATATGGTATGGAAATTTCAATTATAATTTTAAGATATTGGAATAAGAAGAATATACATGCTAAAAGAACTTTAAACCCTTAAAAACCACCCTTAGAGTTAAAATATCGCCAAAATATTTCTTAGTTCGCCTCTGAACGGCCAACTGAACATACCTACCAAATTTGAACGTTTTTGGTCCGGTAGATTTTTAGTTCTGCGAGTGAGTCAGTCAGTCAGTGAGTGAGTGCCATTCGATTTTATATATATATATATATATATATATTATATATATATATAATATAAATATATATATAGATACACAAAACAAAAATATTCATTGAAATATTGTCAGCTTCCCATAGCAAGTTAGGAAATAGCTTGCAAAACGAAACCATGATAACAAAACACTATACAGGAGCAATATTTACTGAGAGAGCATGAAATTAAAATACATTTGCATCTGTAAACGTTGCCAGTTACAACTTATCACCTTGTCATTCATAAATCTGTTGTGGTGATATTCACTCTAAACAGTCAGTCATTCCTTATGAATGGCACCAATGCTGCCCATTCAAGTTTTGTATCTCATTCACTTACAACTCATAACTCTGAACTGAACTAGCTGTGCGCCAAATCAGCTCTCAAGGCTTATAAAAGTAGGTGAAACTTGCCAATCCTTTTTGCAATAAAAATAGACGATTTCAAACACAAAACAACTTATGGTTTTATGGGCGTAGTCCCTTGCTCAATAATTGATTGATTTATTGGTCGCATTGACACACCAGTTATGACGTTTCTAGTGTGACAGTGTGACGGTTCACTACAAACCGTCAGCATTTGTTCAATGTGTCAACATGGATGTCATGTATAAGTCGTGCTGACAGTTTCTGTGTGATAAGAAACAGTACAGTTTAGGTCAGCATGTCTTATGAATAACATCGATTCTTCTCATTTAACTAATACTGAATTTTTAAAGTGAATCCAAACTGAAACAGTATAGTTCAGGACAGGTCGGTTTTTTTGTGATGTCTTATTTAGTTTCTCATTGAGAACTAGCCTTTTAGGCAATAGTTCAGGCAAAAACTGTGGGATATGTTGTCAATGCATAACGTAATTGAGACACTAAACTTGAGTGTACTAACGAATTACTGACAATTATTGTGTCCTTTTTTTGGTATTTTTTCTGTTTTCACCTCCTTTCCGTTAAGCTTTATGATCTTGAGACTCCATCTTTGTCGTTCAATTATTCTTCTCTGTTGCTCTGTCCATCCTCTGTCCTTGTTTGATCAATCATGCCTCCATTTGAATGTTTCTGTTTGTATTAATTAGATTGTACGTCATTTGAGCCTTCAAATTTCAACAATTTGTTTAACTCATATAATTTTTTTCTTGAACTTTTCTATTGATTTTACTTCATCATCTTCTCTCTGTCTCCCAAATCCTGAACTACCTGAAAAAATCTTATAACTTTTCCTTTTCTTTCCACATTATAATAAGCTTTTAAAAGCCTTAAACAAGTATGCATTTACATTTTTTTCTTTAGAAATTGATTAGATGGATTTACAATATAGTCCAATCATTATAGACATAAAAAAGGGGGTGTGCTTGCAATTCATATTGTAGTTCTGATTTTCCAATATATTATTTGGGTACATAAGAGAAGTCAAAAACTAATTTCTCCATGCAAAATTTCCTTGTACTAGATACAGGGTGGCCCAAAAGCCTCGTATTTTTGGCTCATTCTCCAGTTTTCAGCTATTTCTGCCAAATCTCGTAATCGGACAGCTTAATGCTCTCACTTTTTCTATAGATTATGAAATTCTGAATAAAATGAGATCATTCGGAACTCTCTATCCCCATTGAGTACTGAGTTATGGTTTTTCAAAAATGAGTGAAATTTGAAGAAAAAATCAATTTTGATGAATTTTAGTTTTTGATCAACAATATCTTTCGATTGTTACCATTTAGATGTATAATTCAGAATCCCTCTAAGCGTATTTTCTGTTTTCTACAATCTGAGATCAGGTAGAGCGCTTTATCTCATATAGATTTCCAGGTACACCTGACAACAATGCTCCTTGTATTGTGAAAAACACCTAATTTTCAGCTTCAACCATCATCACCAACTACATAGTCTTCACATTGATATTTTGCAAAATGACAAGTTCCACTGCGCATGAGCCAATTCCAATTAATGTAGGAAACTAACGCGTGATGGAAATTCAAGTGGTACTTCATTCGTTGGCTAAGAATACATGTGGAAATACTCAATATGCATTAATTTGTCAATACGGCTTCAATGGAATAATTTCGAATTAACAGTCCAAATACAGTATAAGTTGTCGATCTCAGTGTACTATTATCAATCTATTGATTAATGATTGATGTGC
>NW_024091457.1:0-20270 GCF_014356525.2 Nilaparvata lugens
CAATTCCAATTAATGTAGGAAACTAACGCGTGATGGAAATTCAAGTGGTACTTCATTCGTTGGCTAAGAATAACATGTGGAAATACTCAATATGCATTAATTTGTCAATACGGCTTCAATGGAATAATTTCGAATTAACAGTCCAAATACAAGTAATAAGTTGTCGATCTCAGTGTACTATTATCAATCTATTGATTAAATGATTGATGTGCTTACGACAGATCAATGCTTTCAGATTCGGTAGAAATGCAATTTTCCAGCACCAAATTCAAAGCCACTTCATAGTCTATCATGGGATACAGATGCTGATGGTTCCTTTGTCTATGAGCAACTTTACTGATGTCCACCTGCAGCAAGAAATACAGAAAGATGAAAATTAATTAACTTACTTATATGTGGCACTACAACCCAATAGTCGAGTTTTGGACTGCTCTACAATCAATCTACCTCTCCCTATCCACTCCTATTTTTTTGGTAGAGAGTTAGTGGGGAGGATATTTTTAATATTCTTTCCGAAGAATGGACATTGATATGTCCAAAGCTCCGCCAATTTATTAGATGCATAACAATATAATATTAATAGTTATTATATTACAATTACTTTTTCATATCATATACAGTTCAATAATTATTTTCTTAGTCTATATTATGTAAATTCATCTATAATTTTGCTGTATTGTAGCTATTGTTCTATATGTATAAGCCAGTATATTGTAATCTACATAAATAAAGTACTCAATCAATCAATCAATCAATCCACTGCAGTCGTCTTTCATCGTCGTATTCCCAGCTCTCTCAAGTCCTTTTCCAGTTAATATTAAAAATCGGGCACCGAGCTTCGCTCGTTATTTTTATTTATTCATAAACAGAACACAATTCTTTAAAATGATCGAGTTCGTATTTCACAGCTGGCTATATGTCATCTTATGAATTTCGGGGATGCGATATTTTGATTTTTTTTGATATACTCACTCGCTCACTCACTTTTTTTTTAATATCCACAGCTGTTTCAGCCAAGGATGAATTATCCTTTTAATGTCGTTCAACGAGTTTTTCCAAGGATGAGACCTAGTGCAATCGAATCTTTATATCAGAAACCTACTATGTTCCAAATTTTGTAAAAATCGTTAGAGCCGTTTTCGAGATCCGTTAAACAAAAATAACCAGATATATAAATACCTAAATTGCTAGCTTAATATAATAGGATTAACTTGGACCATGATTAATTTGAATAGCAAGAATGCCAAAAAAAGGTTGGAAGATAACAAAATATGTAAGTGGGAAGGAAAAGTACAATTTCAACAATATTATTCCATTAATAAATAAAAATATACGCAATTATGTGAATTACATTGAATTTTATTATTTGTTTATGCTTCCAGAATCATGAACTTCAGGTTAGCCTATTTGCTACTGGTATAAAATAAAAAATACATTAGAGGCCTACGTATGATAATATATGTAGTGTGATCAAATCAAATCAAATCAAATCAAATCGTTTATTGCACAAAAATATATACAGAATACAACTGAAAGGAAATTGACAACTTTGTGCTACACGTCGGCAAAAGAAAACTTGTACGCCGACGTGGAGTCTTAATATAACTTATTCACTTATACATTAATATTAATATATAAATGAATCCTACAATATATAATATAGGCCAACAGTAATTAACCATTCAACCAACTAAATATTCTATTCTAAGAAATAACAATAAATTAAAGATATACATAAAGCTGAATTTAAGATTCATACAACATCAATCAATTTAAACCAAATCATTAATTGAATAAAAATAATTTTCTTTCACCAGGTATGGAAATCTTTTATTTTAGGCTTCTTATCAACCATCCTCTTGGAACTTTATTATAGAGTTTATTTCTCAAATATGAAATACTTCTACGGGATAGGGTGCTATCAACTCTTTCAATTGTGATTAAGTTTTGAGCGACTTGTCTAGTTACTCTTTGAAATTTTGAATATTTTTTAATTTGAGCACATTTTTCTTAATAGTCTTAAAATGAACAATTGTCTTATAGTGAACAGATTGGAATTTTGAAACAATGTGACACTTGGGAAATCTCTCGGATACCTCATTATTGTTTTGATAACTAACTTTTGTAAAACAAATAGAGGTTTTAAAGTTGAATCAAAAGTTCCTCCCCATATAGAATTACCATACTGAACTAAGGATGGAATAGAGCAAAAAACAGATTTTAGTAATTCTAGACTCAAAATACTTCTAAGCATGTACATTTTTAAATGTGACCACCCTTAATTTTCTACAAGGTAGCTATCTGAGGTGACCAGCGTAGATGCTTGTCAACAAAATACCAAGATACTTGTAATTGTTTACACTCTCAATAACCTCTTGCAAGAATCACATGGATACCTGTTACAAGCATTATTCAAACAAAGCCTGTTCATATCTAGATCTCCTCTTGTTGTTGGACTGAAGGTCATACATTTTGTTTTACCAAGATTAGTCTCAAATAATTACATTTTAGCCACTGAGAAACCTTATAGTAACCCACTTTTGTTTGCTTGATAACATCTTCCCAGGAACCTTCTTGGAAGATAAGTGCGTGTCATCAGCAAAACAAATTGTCTTAGACCCAACTGAGTCCAGTACACTAGGAGGTTTATTAACATAGATCAAAAATAAAACTGGTCCCAATACAGTCCCTTGAGGTAGACCCCATGTCACATCTCTAATCTCACAAATCTGATGGATCATCAGATTCCAGCACCTTGTAAACTTTACTAGCTTCATTCGACTCTCTTATTTACAGTAAGGTCCTCGTTATAATGAATGTATTTGATTACAATGGTATTACTATATCTAACATTCGACAAAGCATAGAGCGCTATCATTTTCTAGCTCCGCAACGTTGCCAGATCGCTTTTTAACAATCTATAAATATTCTTCTTCTTCTTTCTCGATCCCCTTCTGCCTCACAGCGTAGGGTGGTTTGAAGATTCCTCGCCCCAGCGTCTCCACTCTCCACGATCCTCAGCCAATCTTTTCATCTGCTGCCAGTTTTTACCCCTAGCAGCCTCCATTCTTTCGACATGGTTTTCAAACGTTATTCTTGGTCGTCCTCTTTGCCTCCCTCCAATAGGTTTCATTTCCATATTTGTTTGGCCTTTCTCTCGTTTGTCATACTTGTTTCATGACCGAACCATTTCAACTGCCTTTCTTGCATTTTGCCAACCAGGGGTTCAATCTCCACTTCCTGCCTTATGACTTCGTTCCTTATCCTGTATCTTCTTGTTTTTGACGTGACAACGTCTTATAAATTGGTTTGCCGGGTGACACTTCAAGAAACTGCGTTACGTTCCCACGTTATGCGCTCACAATGAGAGCGAGTGAGAGCGTTCGTTTCGGTTCACGGTCGTCTGGAAAGAGCACGAATAGGAGCAGTGGCGAGCAACCCGAAGGCATTCACCTGGAGAGAGAGTGAAACGGAGCAGTCAACCTGCGCAGGCGCCGCAAGCAATCTTCTGCGACTGCGCCTGCTTAGGAGAATAAGTGAATAGGCTATGTTGTAGTAATCACAATAATGCATAATCACATAATCATGCATAAGTGAATAGGTTATGTTGTAGTAATCACAATGTTGTGGTTCAGTGCGAGATTCTTTGTATAAATTAATGTTTTAAATATAATTCTTTGTATAAATAAATGTTTTAAATTTTTACTATTATTTCATCCTTCTTCCTACTATACGAATGAATATTCACATTAAAATTATTTTACCACTCAAAGTCGTTGTCACGTAAAACTTTCGCCCGTATACCGACTTTACAGGCAACCAAGCAATTTTTTTCACACAATCTTTCTAAGGAATTTCATTTCAGATACTCTGATTTTCTGGGCTTGCCTTTCAACAACTGGCCAGCTTTCTGTGCCATAGAGGATAGTAGGTACATACACTGCTTGGTATATTCTCTTCTTCGCCGTTTTACTGACTTCTCTTTTACCCAAAAGAGTATTATTTATTAAATAAAATATATTATTGGCTTTTTTGATTATATTCAGAACTTCACTGTCAATCCTTCCATCTCTTCTTATTTTGACTCCCAAGTAATCATATTCATCTACTTGTTTCATTTGTTTTCCTTCCAGAAAAAGTTCTATTTGCTCCTCTTCATCTTCCCAACATGCATTACTTTGCTTTTATCAATATCAAGCTGCATGCCTTTCCATTTCAGAATCTCATGCCATTCCTCTACTGTCCTTTTTAGTTTATCTATAGTACCGGTATCTATAAATATAATTGACAAAATATTCAATCTCAATTATATAAAAAATATTATTTAATCATAGAAAAATAAATTTCGTTGAGTAATAAAATAAAATTGATTATTTCAAACAAGAATGAACAGTTAATATTACATCAGATATACCGGTATCAGCTAACATCTATACAAGGCAGTGGCAAGGCAGAGAATCGGCTACGCTGTACTCCTTATCATTCTCCACTGTCATTATAGTGTAGAACTAACTATAGTGAAAAAGCTAGTCAATTCAACTAGCATGTAAAAAACTATTTAGGGTAATTAAAATTTATTATTATTAAACGAAAATCTAAATTAAATGCTGTAATTCACCCCGAAGACTTCTGCTACTGCAAATATTGACATCAGGGTAAACAGCTATGTTCGGACGTTATATGAATGTTCCCCTTTATTGTCTGGCGTTGTGTGGTGGAGGGGGCAATTAAGGGGTGATGCGTATAGCATAATCACCGCCAGTTGCCGATTGACAGCCAATCGAACAGCTCACTTCTCATAATGTCGATTTTTGCAAAGTGATCTATTGATTATTTATTGTGATTTATTACAAGTGTCGTCTCGTCTCGTATCGTGATCTGGACCCGGGATCCTGGAAGCAAGGAGGATTTGGACATGAAGGTAGGCCTATGTTATTGTGCACTTAGCCATTTAAATTGTTCAACTTGCTACCCGACGCCAGACAACCCCAAAAGTTCTCGATGTAAATATTGATACAGTCCACAAACCAGAGTGCTGTTTGAGCCAGCCTCTGTTGAATTAACCAAGCTAGATGGAAATTCGATGAGCGCTACTATTCAAAAATTATTTGTCAACCTGGGAATCGAACCCAGTACCTCCTAATTGCCGGTCAGGAAATTATTCACTTCAATTTAACTTCGTAAATTAAAATTTATTCACTTTAAATTAAAACCTCTGCTTGAATGTAAAGAGTTGATGTTATTTTATAAGGAATTTTGACAGTATGAAATTAATATCACTGTAATCGGTGTTGAAGTGTCCGCATTAGTATCATTCATACAAGGAATTCTGACTGTTCAAAGTGATACTATAATTGATTGATTGATTGATTGAGTACTTTATTTATGTAGATTACAATATATACTGGCTTATACACTTATATACAATAGCTTACAATACAGCAAAATATAGATGAATTTACATAATATAGACTAGGAAAATAACTATATAACTGTATATGATATGAAAAAGCAATTTGTAATATAATAACTATAGATAATAATCATATTGTTATGCATCTACATAAATTGGCGGAGCTTGGACATATCAATGTCCATTCTTTGGGAAGAATAATAAAATATCCTCCCCACTAACTCTCTACCAAAACGTAATTTCGTTATTTAAACTAAGGATTTATTTATTAATGGAAATATTGTAAAAGTTTTAATCAATATGAATATTGAAGAGAAAAAAAGACAGAAAATTGATAAAGTAAAATAATTATATAGGTAGATAGATCAAATAATTGATTAATAAAATGAAGTAGGCTGAAAGTAGATCAGGGTTATCAAATTTCAGTAATATACAGCAGTATGCAGTGGATAATTGAAATAACATGAGTTTATATAATATATATATATTATATATACAATTCGTTCTATAACATGGTTTAAAGGTTTATATGGTGGAATGGGTGAGGGATGGTTGTCATGTGATCGTTCTAGGGCCGGACAGTTTCAGTCATTTGCTCCAAAATATGTTTTTTTAAAGTCAGGTTGAAGCTCGCTCGGCTCTCGATAGACCTGATAGAAACAGGAAGTGTATTCCATGCACGACAGGCACTGACTAAGAAGGATTTTGTGAAAATGGTAGTTCGATGATTGGGTATCCTTAAAGTACTTTCTCCGGTTCTAGTATGTGAAGCATCTATCCTCCTACCTTCAGAGACAAATTTGAAATCATCTTTAAAATAGTTCGGATTACCGTATTTCAAGATATCTCTAACAAGCTTGACTATTCGAAAAAGCCTCTGATCGGGAAGCTTCAATGTTGAACTAGCAATGTGGGCTGGGGTGATATGATCATGGCGTTGGAGAGAGTAGATGAAAAGTAGACAATAATTTTGGCAACGCTGTAGTTTATCATTCAGAGTGACTTGCATAAATAATCGGAGAATGTTACTCACCTTGCTATGGCTATGAGGACAAGACCCCTGATGACTTTCATTCTGTATAACTTGGTGATCTTTTTTGACAGTAACATCTATGTTCTTTATAACAGCCAGAGCGTGGGGAATACACTTGATTACTGCCTGCACGAATTCAGCGGATGCTTTTTTACTGCCAGGAGTATTGATGATCAGTGTTTGTCCACGTATGCCACAGATACCACTGCAAAAATTATAAATAATAATTATTATTATTAAACGAAAATCCAAATTAAATGCTGTAATTCACCCCGAAGACTTCTGCTACTGCAAATTTTGACAACAGGGTAAACAGCTAAATGTCAATATTTGCAGTAGCAGAAGTCTTCGGGGTGAATTACAGCATTTAATTTGGATTATAATAAAATAATTCATTCATTAGCATTTTCATAATTGCAATATCTCAGTAATTTCCATCTGTAATTATAAATAATATTGTCTTGGAATACGAATTTGGCTACGAGTGAATATTGAGAAAAAAAAACACTAAATTGTAGCATAACCTAAGTAAACACATTAAATCTGTGATGAATCTGGCTTGAGTCTGTGATTATAGATTACATTTCTAGGATAATTATTGCAATAACAAACGTTCTTGGGATATTCCACGTAATGAAGTGAATTGTGCAAAATGTTTTCAAATATCTCATTGAATGAGCTAACCATTGAATGAATATATGAACTTGAGACCTGTTGCATTGTACTCTATGTCAAATTTTAAATAGGATTTGACCATTTTAGAACATATTGGTGCCTAAAAAATATATTTATCTAATGGTTATTGGAATATTACAAAAAAGTTTGGGATATCCCATGTAATGAATTGAATTCCATGTGCTAATTTGCCTAAGGCCGGCCACTATATAACGACAGGACAGGTCTGTTGAATATGTGCTCTATCGACGGATATTACCCCTCCCAGTGGATATGGCTGAACTTCAATTTATATCTGTGGTGATCCGCTGTTCTATGTATACACAATACATCACCCACATTGTAATGAGGTCCACAGTATATAGAAGAAGAAATACCGTGATGAGGTCGACTACTTCCTCCCCTACACATGTTCATCATACTATCGACAAAAGGCTTTGAACAACATTTTTTGAGGTTAGGTTTTTGTTGTTCATTTTTTCTCTGCTGCTCTATTTGAAATTAAACTATTGTTCTATCATTATTATTTGCAATTTACCAGTGGTTTATTTATTGTAAAAATGAATAAGTGTAGAGTTATTGGTTGTATATTTTAAGTTGGAAGTTGCTGTCAAACAGCTAGTTTTCTTTGGAAGCCTTTCACCTGAATGTCATTTTTGTTCAAAAACATGTATTTTCATACATGTTCGACTGACTTGTCCTGTCGTTAGTGGCCGGTCTAATGACAAACCAATGCTAATCAAGTTCTGACTCACTACAGACAGTAAAATCTGGCCTCTAATCCCAATGCATCTTTAATTCATTTTCATTGATTTTACTCAGTCTTAAAATTCACCATAAAATTGAAACTTGACCTTATATTTAAGAATGCTGCACACAGGGACATTGGTACCGTTTACTAGCTGCTACGGGAACACGGAATTGGAAATGTCCGGAACTCTAATGTCTATGAAATTTCCGATTCAACTTCCTTGTAGCAGCTAGAAGACCCTACTAACGCATAGTGTGCAGCATGTTTTACAGTCAAACTTTGATGCCCCTTTCCACACTCTCGCCAATATTGTACAAATTACGATAAGCGCGAGAGTGTGGATAGCTAATATGCAGCTTCCACACTCTTACCAAGTGCGCACAAATGGTATTTTCAATTTTAAAGGTAAATATAGGTTTATAATTGAAATCTCGGTTTTTCTAAACCTTATATTCAAATATGATTTTAAATTGCAAATTTAAACGACGAGCAGGAGAGGATGGCTAGCTAATATGCAGTTTCCACACTCTTGCCAAGTGCACACAAATTACGACGAGCGCAAGAGTGTGGATAGCTAATATGCAACTTTCACACTCTTATCAAGTGCGCAAAATGACGACGAACAGGAGAGTATGGCTAGCTAATATGCAGTTTCCACACTCTTACCAAGTGCACACAAATGACGAGAGCGAGAGTGTTGATAGCTGATATGCAGCTTCCACACTCTTGCCAAGTGCGCACAAATGACAACGAGCAGGAGAGTATGGCTAGCTAATATGCAGCTTCCACACTCTTGCCAAGTGCACACAAATGACGAGAGCGAGAGTGTTGATAGCTGATATGCAGCTTCCACACTCTTGCCAAGTGCGCACAAATGACGATGAGCGCGAGAGTGTGGATAACTAGTATGTCAGCGTTGATCTTCACTTGTCTGTATGCCTGCAATGGTGTTGGCCATTTGGCAAGAGACTTGAGGAGAATGTGGCGCTGGCATAACCTTATCCTTCAACTTGTCCATGGAGATATTCAAATCATGACATATCCTAAACTTCAACCAGAACCTCCATCAAGCCAAATCACAACTGAAGACTCACCGGTACAGGCTGGCGAACGGTGTGATCTTAACACTCTCAGCAAGCATCAGGTGGGTCAACCCGTGAGCCTCTCTCTCGATCACGGTCCTGGTTGCTTCCGGCGTGACGTCACGCGGTCCAAACCCCGTTCCCCCCGTCGTGATGATCAGGTCCACGTCCAACTCATCCGCCCAGTATTCTATCATGTCCTGGAACAACCAACTAAGTAGTTTGAGCAATGGCAACGAGTAATCAGTCGGCTGTAATTAGTGGCTTGAGATTCAGTCGAAAATAGAAAAAATATAATAAAGAAAAAAGTAACATATGGAATGTATGAAAAACTAGAAAAAAAATAAAATCTCAATCCGAAAAGAAGAAGTACTAAGAGTGAAATACTAAAAGAGCAGAAAAACTAGAATGAATTCATAATAATTTAAAAACTCAAAAGAAAAAGAGATGATTCATGTAATTATTAATCTACAATTCACTGTACATATGTAATCCATTTAGTAACATAATGTAATTCATTTGTAGCAACAATGACTGTCATTTATCGGTTCAATTCGTGGGTTAGTGTATAAAGTTGTAACAATTCAAACACCCCGCTCAAATAGATTAATTATTAGAATAGTGGAGTCATCACTCAGGCCACCGAATTGGACTTTTGAACTGGTGCGCTGAGAGTGTGATGACCGCGTAGAGACTAAACTGTTATTATAATAGGATTTGTCAATAGAGTGATTGAATTCGTAGAGTTGTGTGTTAATTTAATCATCTTATATAACAGGTACAGGTGGAGTGTGAGAGACTCCTTGCTGTAGCTAAAGGCTGGTTCAGAGGAAATAGGCTTCAATTGAACGAGGACAGGACAAAAAGCCTAATATTTACATTGAAAAATACTAGTCCTGTAAGTATATGCTCAGTTAAATTACTTGGATTCTGGATCCTAAGCTGACATGGAACGAGCATATATCACAGATGTGTCACAAGCTTTCCAGAGTCACTTACCTTCTGAGAAAATTGAAGACATCTGTCCAATCAGACTTTTTGGCTACTGCCTACCATGCCCTATTCCATAGTCATGGAATTCTACTGTGGGGTCATGCGGCATGGAAGAGAAGAATATTGCTGCTGCAAAAGAGGGCAGTTAGGTTTTTGTCATCTGTGGGAAGAATTGAGCACTGCAGACCACTGTTCTCAGCTCTTAACATATTGACCGTCTATAGTCAGTATGTATTTGACTCCCTTGTGCATGTAAAGGATAACATTGGAGGGTACGAACAAAGATGTGCGGACTTACCATCACCACACCAGATCAGCAGGGAACCTTGACATCCCAAGATGTAGACTTTCAAGGACTCAGGGATCATTTCCAATGTTGGCGCTGAAGCTCTTCAATCTTCTGCCTGAGGAGATAAGGCTGGGGTCTTCTGACTTCAAGAGAAGGATGAGATGGAGGGGCATCCAAGCTACTATACTCTGTGAAAGAGTTCACACATGACGAGGGGACTGAGGCCGTCCACTGATCAAAAATAAGGCCTAAGCAACATTGACACAGCCTATCCAGCAACGACTGGTACGTAGCGGTAATAAGGTATAAAGTAACAGTGCCCATGATCCTAAGAGCCTGGTGGTGGCAGCGCTACTGGAGACCACTGTCATGTTCACCACGCACGTTACTAAGTGCTTGCGTGGCAGCCTAGAGGTTCCACGTTTGAGCCCAGATATAAATAACAATTTTTAACAGGTTATCCCTGTCATCGGATGGGCTCGAGATTGCCCCTGGAACAATAAAAGCCAAGGGCCATCTTGTTGATCTTGGTGATGGCTATACCGAATCAGTTGCTTGAGAGTGTTTTACAGTTGAAAATTCAAAGCTTTGCAAAAGGGTTGTGAAAAGATCCAATATTATGATTTTTTCCAATTACCTCAATCTTATGACGGTCATCTGGTACGCATCTGTTGTAGACCGCTTCAATTTTTAAAGATGAGCTCTGCATTGTTCTTATAAGGGTGGTCAAATTTGGGCCACTTGAATCAACAGCCGTACCTTCGAAACAACTGTCGCTAACTGCAAAAAATGAAAAGCGGTAAATACACAGGATGCACACGGTTTTTAATCAACAAAGACTTTCCTAATACAGCTATTTTTGAACCCCTAAACATTGACAGAAGCGTAAACGTCAGGTAAAAGCAAATAATTCTAGTTTATAGAGTAAGGTCAAAACATAAAGAACGGTGTAGGTAGAGTGTATTGGAGAAAGTAGGTAAGAGTGTTGAAAATAAATGCATGAATTCAAAAGTTTTCCATACCGTAATAGAGCAACGGAGGTAGCGTAGAATGCATAAAACGGAGACATTTAAATGCATGCAGAATTTAAAATTTTTTAGCTACCCTGTAAAAAACTAATACAAAAGAAAGCTTATTCTATCAGATTCTATGACCCTACCTTCACTGCTCTTCTATGTTTTGACCCTATGAATTAAAAACTTTCCATGATTGCATGATGACAATAAAAATATTAAACAGAAATAAGTTTATTCCAGGTTCACTTACTTGTTAAGATTCCAACTGTTATTTCATTCATATTGACTGAAAGTTGTTGATGAATAAAACAATTAAACAACAGAAAAATACAAGTTGAGAATAGCAGTCTTGAATAATTTCAGAATAAACTTGGAAACTCAAGTTAGTATTATACTTGAAAATAATAAAAATGTGATTCAATTCAAAACTATTTTGTTTGCAAAAAACCCTATAAGTTTCAACACTTTACATGTAAGGTAACTTTATTTTTGTGTTATGCAACACACTATAAGAGCTTTTCTTCCAAAATAATATTATCAACAGAAAAGAAAAGATAACCTAAAATATTTTATGCTTCAAATGCACGGCCGTTTATATCTTTTGCTTTCTAGTTTTTACAAGGTGGCACTGATAAGTGTAATCATAACCTCAAAAATTTATACTGTGTAGTGTGTACTGTCAAACTGTCAGCAAGGGAAATGTTGATAGCTTCTCAAAATCAAAAATAACATGAAGAAATGAACGTACGTATGGATTGCATAATTAATCATTCACTTTTCATAAAATTGTCGTCATCAATGAATGTAATGAATGATGAGCACTTTTTTCTTTATTTTTCAGTCATTGTCCATTGATTGTACTGTGCAGACGGTTTTGTGTAGATTTCTTTGAACATTTCTTTTGCTTGCCTATAAATACTTGAGCAGTTAATCAAAGTGATCTATTTTATCTTGTAATTTAGTTCATCATCTAGAAATGCTGAGGAAAGTCTCTTCCACCGTTTCAGTTTTTGGACTATCGTCACTACCTGGAAAAACAAGATCTCAAATTCAGTTACTTGCAGTTTTAAATAATGTAAGAGATTTTCATGTTTAAACTATAAACAGCATGCATGTATATAACGTTGGAATTATTTTAATCTTTGTGGGACTATTTTATCATTTTCAGCATAATATAACGCTTTATAGGGTATAACATCACTCAATTTGGAATACGAATTAATTTTAGGAACGGTTAGTTACCTACTTAAATTTACGATCAAAATAAGCAATTGATTATTATAGTTTTAGTGTACGGAAGGATAGTAGTGCATCACTATCTACTCACTGCAAGTTTGACTAAATTATATTAAGCAAATTAAGATTATTTAATTCTTAATGGTTGGTGGATCTAATCTAGACTATTATAAAATCTACTCTGTGCAATAAATCTTACCGTAAGTTACTAACTTTCTTCATAGACAGGGGAGTCACCTAAAAGATTAGAGAAGTCACCAGAGGAGTCAATAAATGTGAATAAAAAGGTATTTAATTTTAATTTTCTTGTGAAAATAGATAGGCCTCGGCTTCAGGTAAAATCCACATAGTAGTTGGCAACTCAAAATTGGTAGCTGTGGTTGGGGGTTTCTCATAATTGATCATTAGTCCTATAAAAAGTTTAAAAATTAGAAATCTTTCGAAATAATCCCAAAAAATATTCAAAATTAATGTTACAAAGTGTTGAAGGTGAGGGAAGGAATAATTATTTCTATTTTTGTTGCGCTATGGCATTGACACAAATAACTGTACCGTATCTGTTTGTTTATAGGCCTATAGTTATCTATTGAAAATACAGTAACCGTATCATTCTTTGATAAAAGTAAATTCGTATGACGTTTTGTTGGTAGAGAGTCCCTTGCGGGAAAGTTCCACCTCGCCTATAATAATTAAGCCATCAATATGACTGTCTCATACAATCTGAGAGTTCCTGTCCGATTCCGAGGCTTTGTTTGCTGGTTTCTTAACGTGGGTTTTTTGCCGAGTAGGATTGTTAGCCCCACCCCAACCCCCAGCTAGGAGGACCTCTACTCCTAGAGTCGCCATCTCCTAGGCACTTGCTTTCACTTCAGCGTAAACTACCCTGTATTTGATTCGGGTTAACTCCCTAGGCTCTTCCGCCCTCTCCGCCGTTGGGATTTTTCCTCATCCGCCTTCGAGGCCGTTGCTAGTTTTGGTCCACCCCGGCTATTTAATTTCACCGGTATCACCCATATCTGGGAGGCATTCCACTATCCGCCACCTGGGGAGGTGCCCGATTGAGGCCTAGCAACCCATCACGGGCAAAATTAAATTGATCTCCCTTATTTGATTGATTAACTCTCATTGGTTAAGCTTAGATGAAAATTTGTCCTGAATATCATAGAATTCAACCATTCATTTATGATTGCTAATATGTACAATAATAATAAAATTCATGATTGATAATAAATAATAATACATACTTGAAAATATAATGTTTATTAAATTGGAATCTCACGTTTAATCTGTGATTTTGTAAAATATTATACACATCTAAGGATCCAGTGTCAACGGCGAATTATAAAATTTCAATTTTTAATTGAAAGTTGTCAATTAAGTCGACATTGAATGAAAAAGACTAAGAAATTGTCAAAAAACCACAGATTTATTGATTCTTAGAAAGACCGGTTTCGGTTATAACACCATTGTCAATCTCTGATAAACTCTGAGTTGGACAATGGTGTAATAACCGAAACCGGTCTTTCTAAGTATCAATATATCTGTGGTTTTTTGACAATTTCTTAGTCTTTTTCATTCAATATGAATAATTACCACAATATCAACTTCTCAACTACGCAAAAAGTAAGTCGACATTGTTTTATTATTTGTTGCAAAAGCACTACTTCTCAGATTGAGAAGATAGTAGACACTACTACTCATTCTTATTGGATTCTCAATCTGGGTAGAGATCTTCATGATAGTCAAAATCTGTCCCAATCCCAATTTACGGAATTCCCTCGAATATGGAAAATCTTTCATTTGTCTGGTTTTTGGCTAATAACATATAAACCGTGTACCTTATAACTTTTATTTCTTATGAAATACCATAAGTTATTAAAGTAGGTAGATTGACTGGAATTTTGAACCGAAATTTTTTCGGTGAAAAATACCGTCTCCTACAGGGCTTTAAAAATAACTGAAATACACTAAATTTCACACTTAAAATTACGCTCAAATTCAATCCTAAAGTTAAATGCATTTTTCCACTTGAATTGTACATGTATGAGTATTTTCGTTAGTAAGGCAAGACAATAGGATTATCTATCCTCTTTCAGGATTTTCCCAAAGTGAATCATCTTTAATAAATAATTGAAACATTATCATTCTCCCAAATAAATCAATTAAAACATACATTAATAAAACAATATAAAAAATCTTGAAGCACCCTTCATTTTTTAAAGAAACTTTAAAATAATTAAACAACTAGTTTCGGTGATCACACCATCGTAAGGTTATAAAATAAAAAGGTGCTTTAAGATTTTTTATATTGTTTTATTAATTTAAAAAGTAGTCCATGTGAATGAAGTGTTTCTTTTTCAATTAAAACATCTATTATTCTCCCCAGAATAATAACTACATATCAGTAATATAAACTTTTGTAAAATATGACTTTTATATATAGACTTTTGTAAGTCTAAATATATTTTAGAGCTGTGAATAACAAATAGTGAGTAGGTTTTTGATTTTGTATTCAATTTTTTTAAATAAGTGCAATATTTCTAAAGTTTATAATTTATTGTGATTCATTTAGAGTATAAAATCAACCTTCAAAATTCAAAATTTTAAATCATCATTTTTGGACCGAAAATCAAGTGACGAAGCAGTGTGTGACTATATAACCTTATCTTTTGGACAACATTAACATTTTATCAAAATTTTTGGAGAGAAATAGTACAGGCTTAGCCTAGTTTTTCCTCCAATGTCATAATTGTATTATGATTATAGTATTTTATACAATTTTTTTTTATTATATACTATCAATACACTACAATATACTACATAGGCCTGCCGGCCACGTTGGTCGAGTGGTCTGAGGCGTTGTATCCTTCAGTCTGTTAGCACTACCTGGTCGTGGGTTCGAATCCCACCGGCAAAAGACGCTAGATCATCTCTTCAATCACTGACGGACTCATTCGATGGGCAGGACTGAGAGAAGATATGATAGGATGGGAAAGTGGATAAGCATTACCCAATCAATCTCTTTATTCAAAACATACAATGTATATTGTCCATGAATGCGTCATGTACATTAAACTCTTATTTACTTACCCAAGCATAAGCAAGCAAAACGATTATGTGAGCATCATCCGCAATAAAAAAATGGTAGTAAAATTGATTAGACTCGTGTATACTGTATACTAGCCGTCAGGCTCGCTTCGCTCGCCATATCCGTCTAGCCAGGGGGCTCCGCCCCCTGGACCCCCTACTGGATCGTCCAGGAATGAGATCAGCAGGTCGCTTCGCTCGCCTGCATTTTTCATTTGAGCATTTTTATCATATGTTAGGACAATCCAGTCGGGGGTCCAGACTAAAGGTCTGGCTAAACGGATATGGCGAGCGAAGCGAGCCTGACGGCTAGTAATATAATATTCCCAGGATTGAAGTAGCATTGCCCAATCAATTTTTCCGCGATAAATGCATTGAAATCTTGAACTTGGTGCCAACCTAGCAAAGTCAACTCAACTTAATGCCAACCTGACAAAATTATTAATTTAGTTGCCAGTTAACAACAGTTTCAAAGAGGTACTCTATCTAGATTACAGTTCTATAGTAACATATGATATATGATATGGAAATTTCAATTATAATTAAGAGATTGGGAGAAGAAGAATATACATGCTAAAAGACGAACTTTAAACCCTTAAAAACCACCCTTAGAGTTGAAATATTGCCAAAAGATTCTTAGTGCGCCTCTAAAGGGCCAACTGAACATACCTACCAAATTTGAACGTTTTTGGTCCAGTAGATTTTTAGTTCTGCGAGTGAGTGAGTGAGTGAGTGAGTGAGTCAGTCAGTCAGTCAGTCAGTGAGTGAGTGCCATTTCGCTTTTATATATATAGAAGAAGAAGAAGAAGATGGACAGCTGGGGAATGAATGAATGAACTTTATTTGCCAAAAACAAAATAAAAAAAAAATAAGTATATGCTACTGCACTTAAACCAAGATACATACATTTATTTAATTAGGTATAATAACGAAATGATATCCTTTATATTATAAATAATAGTTATAAAGTGAATATTTAATTTATGTTCACATGCATAAGTACAGTAGGAATGCGCATACGTTGTCTTTTATTATGCTGTCAATAATTTATTATCAAACGAAAATCCAAATTAAATACTGTAAATCACCCCGAAGACTTCTGCTACTGCAAATATTGACAACAGAGTAAACAGCTACTATGGAAATTCATTAGCATTTGAATAAATAATGCAATTCCTTAATAATTTCCAACTGTATGCTGTCAATAATATTATTAATAGGCCTACCAGTATACTACAACAGCTGGACACTTTGTACTACAATTCTATAGTATGGTCATGACAGATAGAAAATCTATAGTGAGGTCCACGTTATAATGGCAGTGTTTGATTAGCAATGGTATTGCTATCCTTGCCTATTATTCAACAAAGTCAATAGCGCTATCTCTTTCTCGCTTTGCTCTGTTGCCAGATCGTCTTTTAACAATGTAGAATTAATAATTGATTAACAAAATATCTCTTCTTAATTATGACATTATTGAAAAATTGGTGTGGCGCACTCACACAACTTTCCTTGCCGTTATGAAAATTGATCACCTTACGCTAGTGTTCACGCACATCTCAAGTCTACGATTCAAAGATCTGAGCCAGCTGGTGACAGGACAATAACGCTGGAGACACACGAGGTCTGCTATCTCTTCATACTGAATGATTTAATAGAATCAACAGTTTGCAATTGAATAATAACATTTTCTCGAATTTCAAGCTTATTTTCAATTTTAGGTGAAAATGTTACTGAACATTAATTGTAGAAATTTTCATGCTTAATCGTTTCCACTTGAATTTGTTTTGTTTGTCTAAAGCCTGATAATTGAAAATTTAAAATCAAGCTTTCCATAGATGGGCCGGAGCTCCTGAAATTTTTACAGATATGGGACTTGTGGCAGTTAATAAAGCTTATCAATGTCTATTTTAGGTATAAATTTGATAAAAATAGTTGGAGCCGTTTTCGAGAAACTCGCAAAAAACCCTGTTTTTGACAACATTTTTGCCATTTTAGCCGCCATCTTGAATTGCATTTGATTTGATTGTACACATACAAACCAATACCCAAAAACAACTTTTTTGGACTCAGGGGACCTTGAAACGTATAGAAAATTACAAATTGGGGTACCTTAATTTTTTCGGAAAGCAATACTTTCCTTACCTATGGTAATAGGGCACGGAAAGTAAAAATTTAATTTCTTAGTTAATAAAATATAATTGTTCATTTTAAACGAGAATGAACATTTAATATTACATCAATAAATCTGTATCAGCTACTGTCTATAGAAGGCATTGACAAGACAGAGGTTCGGCAACGTTTTTCACCTTTATCCACTGCCATTATAACGTGGACCTCACTATAGACCGGAGAGTTATAGGGTCATTCACTTTCTTCTTAATAGAATAGTTTCATTTATTAACAAAAATAAGTATAAAATATACATGGATCTTGTAAATTATGTGAAGTACAAGAAATCTGATAGAAATTTACAGTCAGCATTCCTCATTACCAACATCAATGCTCCCTCTCAAAACCAATGCTGATAGATTAAATTAGAGTTCTTTATTCATAAAATCACTTCTCTTATATGGGCTACTTTATTCAAATTAATGAAAACAATATAAAACTTGTAGTATCCTTTTATTAAAATGTTTAAAAGTTTTAAATATATTTTAAATAAAAGGGTACCTACTACAAGTTTTATATTATTTTTAGTCATGTATGTTACATTAAACAGGGTGTCCCACGAAAGGTGTAACAGCCGAAGACCATTATATTCTACATTAAATTTGCAATAAAAAATGTCAAGTCAAATTTTCTTATATCGACCTTAGATTTCGAGATATTTCGATTTTTTGATATTTTTGAAAAACTTCAATAACTAGGAAACTATCATTCAAAATCTAATTCCTAGGAAAGAGGATGAAATTTTCAATGCTATTCATATAATTTGTTCCTTTACTTCACGTTTTTGGCTTTGAACTCGACGAATGTACTTTTTCCTCACCTACTGTCTAAACTACTTACTTTACTCCCTGAAACATAATACTAAAGTGTCTCTTATTTGCTCTCGGTAGTAAAAAACAGAGAAACTCCCTAGGGAGGAAAAGTGACTCCATTTAAATAACATGGGAAGCATCTATATTTTAAAAACTTACATTGTAATAGGTTAGAAGGTCTAAGCTCAGAAGAGGAAGCATAGAGTAGTCATTAAACCAACTAAATTCAATACCAGACATTTGATCAATATATGAAATTTATGTATGTTAAAATTATTACAAACTTCATATCACTATACTGAAAAAATGTAATTTTTTTTATTCCATGTTATTCAAAATACCAGCCAACGAATATTCCTCATTAACTAATCAAATTTGAAACGGGAACTTTATCATAGCTGTAGTTGTGGCGGCCATTGTTGTTACAACTTTTGCCGACAGATAGCGCTGTCCGCGGAGAACTGTGATTACAAGCCAGCTGTTTCTGTTTACATTTTAGATTATGTTGTAACACATTGTTTGGTCACGTACATTTTTAAAAATTATTTTATCTGAAGTTTTTATAAAAATGTAGGAGGAGGAAAAATGTTGTGTATATCATGAGTGAAAAATGTTTTTTCTCCCTTAGGAAAATTGTTGCCCTCTGCTTCGCCTCGGGCTTCAAACTTTTCCCTCAGGGAGAAAAAACAGTACTTTTCACTCTAGATATACAAATAACTATTTTCAACTTTGAACACTCATAAAAAGTTCAAAAACGTCAAACAAAGGAACAAATTATATGAATCTTATTGGAAATTTCAAACTCTTTCCAACCATATCCTTGGAATTAGATTTTAACTGATAGTTTTTTAGTTATTAACTTTTTTCAAAAATATCGAAAAACCGATATATCTCGAAAACTAAGGTCGATATAAGAAAAATTGTACTTGACATTTTTTGTTGCAGATTCAATGTAGAATTTATGGTCTTCGGCTGTTACATCTTTCGTGGGACACTCTTATACTGGCTTATACACTAATTTACATTAACAGCAGAGAAAACTTCTACAATTGTATTCTGTGATTAACAGTTGAAAGATCTTTCAGACAGTTGAAAAAGACGAAAGAAAGTTGTAGACTTTCGACTGTCTGAATTCCTTATAAGTAAGTCCAATACTTCCCATTTAGCCAACGCTGACAGATTAAAGAGGTTTGCCGCACGAATAACCCCTCCCTTCCAGTAAAGTGGTGGGGGTAGAGCGGCCGCGTGAAAGTCTCTCTGACAGCGACGCGAAACATTTCAGAGCTTCAGTCGCCAGTTTAGTTGGTAAGAAGTCGGTTGCGCGATTAGCGGCTGCCAGAGTCTTAGCCGACTGTATCCGATTTATTTGTGTCGAATTGATTGATCGAATTCAGCGTGCCCTGTCTGAGTCGATTTCTAGTTGAACAAAACGTTATCGGTTCATCGAAATCAGCCGTCTGCGGTCTGAGTCGAAGCTAGTTGTCGATAAATTTTGAATGAGACTTTCAAGTGAATCAAACATGCTGGATTACATGTTTGAGTCTGTCAAAAAGGCGTGTGCCAAGTGCTTTCAAGGCAATGAGCCGAAACACAGTGCAACGGTAAGTCCAACCTAATTTTGACATTCGTCAATCTGATGTTATCAACCCAAGAATTTTGAAAGAGTATGCATCATTTCTGTCCTTGAACCCTGATTCCATATCTGAGAATA
>NW_024091458.1:0-21970 GCF_014356525.2 Nilaparvata lugens
ACAGAGCAGAAAAGAGAAAACAGATAGAAAGAAGGAGGTGTAACTCAAATACAGTTCAAGTGAGTGAATTTAGATGAGAAACAAAGAGTTCTCTATCTGTATTCTTCATTTATTGATTTATACAATAGGTACATCATTAAAATTATAGGGAGAGAGAAAATAAGGTAACCCTGTGCTATTCCTCTCCCAAATTCAGATAACACATAGTCCGAGATAGATCAAGTGTTGTAGTTGGTTGCTTCAAAAAATTTTCAGTCCTTATCATTTAACAAAGTAGATTTTTAAATTTAAATGCTTCAAAACCCTTAAGAATATTTCCTTTCAGGATGGAGAGTCAGAAATAAGAAAAGTGTGAAAAAGGGAACATGCAGGGAAATAGAAGAGAGAGAAATGGAGGATAAAATAGACAAGAATGAGAATGAGAGAAAAGGTTTTAATGAAGGAGAGATGTAGAGAGGAGGGAAGGGTAATGATAACAAAAAAGAAGATCAAGAAATATATCGTATAATGACTGGGAAAGAAAGAAAGGTTCTCAGTATAGATTTAACTGTTAATCCAGGTTTCATTTCTCTCTCATTTCCTATCAGCTACCAATTCTCAAGTTTCATTTCAGCTGATCATCACTCTCTATTGATCCATTCATGAAATCATCACAAAGAGAAACGTTTGTACTGTATTATCATTCATCCCCTAATCATCACCTGGCTTAAAATCCCTTTATGTAGAGTTTCCTTAGTGAATAAATATCTAAATATTCCAAATAATATGAAATATTTAAATATCTATTTTAGTAAATAATGTGAATATTTCCTCTATGTTTGGTTTTGGAGCATCTTAATTTGAAAAACTACTTTGTGAAAAAAAAACTGAAATTTTTGTAAAGTGAACAACAAGACTTAACCAATTTCGGACTATGTGTAACCTTATCTAAATTTGGGAGAGGAATAGCACAAGGTTACCTTATTTAATCTCTCCTATAATTTCAATTATGTACTTGTATGAATCTATAAAAAAAAGAAAAGAGAGAAAAATTGGAGAATGTTGAGTGGGGAAAGAAGAAGTAGTAGAAGTAGTAGTAGTAGAAGTAGTAGAAGAAGAAGAAGATGGAGAGGAAGATGAATGATAAGAAGGAGAAAGAGAAGGAATGATAAGAGAAAAATTGAAGAATGCACAGTGGCAAATGAAGAAGATTTGTAGAAAAGATGAGATTGGGAAAAAATGGGAGAAATTATTGGAAAATGAGAACAGAGAGAAAAATTGTAAAATGATGGGAGTAGTAGAAGAAGAAGATAGAGAGGAAGATGAATGATAAGAAGGAGAAAGAGAAGGAATGATAAGAGAAAAATCGAAGAATGCAGAGTGGCAAATGAGAAGATTTATAGAAAAGATGAGATTGAGAAAAAGATGGGAGAAATTATTGGAATATTGGAAAATGAGAACAAGGAGAAAAATGCGGAATGATGTAAGTAGTAGAAGAAGAGAAGATAGAGAGGATATAAATGATAAGTAGGAGTATGAGAAGGGATGATAAGAGAAAAATTGAAGAATGCAGAGTGGCAAATGAAGAAGATTTATAGAAAAGATGAGATTGAGAAGAAAAAATGGGAGAAATTATTGGGAAATATTGGAAAATGAGAACAGGGAGAAAAATTGCAGAATGATGGAAGTAGTAGAAGAAGAGGATAGAGAAAAAGATGAATGATAAGAAGGAGAAAGAGAAGGAATGATAAGAGAAAAATTGAAGAATGCAGAGTGGCAAATGAAGAAGATTATAGAAAAGATGAGATTGAGAAAATTATTGGGAAATATTAGAAAATGAGAACAGAGAGAAGATTGCAGAATGATGGAAGTAGTAGAAGAAGAAGATAAATGATAAGAAGAAGAAAGAAGAGGTATGATAAGTGTAGGAAGAGGAAGGCGAAAGTGGGATTTGAATGTAGGGACGCCCCAGTGAATGCGTCCCCTGGGCGCTACGGTCGCATGCGGAAACATGTTTCCGTTCTTCCTCCGCCGCCCCTAACTACAAACCCCCTCGCTACACCACCCGCAACAATTTTTTAGCAACTTTTTATGCCAGGCGACTCACCCCTAGAAGCTAGGGGAAGGCGCACCCTGAATCGATATGAGCTCAGTGCAAGTCGTAGAAATACATTGACAACTCAATTCAAGAGCTGCGGTGGACAGCCACCCTGTGACGTATGTATGTGTGTACGTGAATATGTATGTGCTGATGTGTGTGTGTGAGTGACGACATCCCTCGCCAAGATCCCAGTTATCCGAATGTAACCATGTGGATAACCCTACCCCTTATCCTAACCCTTGTTGTCGTTGCTTCGTCATATTATCTCTGTGCTACAGTCTTCGGAGACGAAGCTCCGTACATCGCTCAAGCTTCAACATCTGTTGTGAGATTGTTGAAGTGTAACGTGCTGCTAAGCCAGCCGCGCTCTCATGATCTGATTTTTTCCCAAGTCAGAAATTCGGGATTGAAGAATTTGAGTTGGATGGCTCAAATGTGAGCTTTCTCGTCGTACCTTATCGGAGTTGGTTAGATGAATAAACTTTTTGAGAAGTTGATATTGTGGTAATTATTCATATTAAATAAAAGGACTAAGACATTGTCGAAAACCACAGATTTATTGATGGTTGGAAAGACCGGTTTCGGTTGTTACATCATTGTCGATCTCTGATAAACGAGAAGTTGATATAGTGGTGATTATTCATATTGAACAAAAAGACTAAGACATTGTCGAGGACCACAGATTTATTCATAGCTGGAAAGACCGGTTTCGGTTGTTAAACCATTGTCAATCTCTGCTAAACTCAGAGATTGACAATGGTGTAAAAACAAAAAAACCGGTCTCTCTAACTATCAATGAATCTTTGGTTAGAAAGACCGGTTTCGGTTGTTACACCATTGTCAATCTCTGTTAAACTCAGAGATTATCGGAGATTAACAATGGTGTAACAACAAAAAACCGGTCTCTGCAACAATCAATAAGTCTTTGGTTAGAAACAACCAATAAATGGTGTAACAACCGAAACCGGTCTTCCTAACCAAAGATTTATTGATTGTTAGAGAGACCGGTTTTTTTGTTGTTACACCATTGTCAATCTCTGATAACCTCTGAGTTTAACAGAGATTGACAATGGTGTAACAACCGAAACCGGTCTCTCTAACAATCAATAAATCTTTGGTTAGAAAGACCGGTTTCGGTTGTTACACCATTGTCAATCTCTGATAAACTCAGAGATTATCAGAGATTAACAATGGTGTAACAACCGAAACCGGTCTTTCTAACTATCAATAAATCTGTGGTTCCAGACAATTTATTAGTCTTTTAATTCAATATATGAATAAATGTTCTGACTGTAGATTGATACTTAATTTCAAGCTCTAAAATCTTTATTGGAAAAAATAATACCATAGTACCCTTTTCAAACCATTTTAATATAAAATGACAAATTAAAAAACAACCAGTTTCGGATGCTTACTACATTTTCAATCATATTTTACAAAATAATAATGAAAAATAAGGTTCCCTTGAATATTATACGTCTGTAGAATCTTACTAACGTTGTATTTCCTTTTTGTAATTTGAAAGAACGAATAGCAGTCAGATTTTTCGCAATAAATGAGTTGATCACTCACTGTGTATCTCCTCCTCATCTATAACAAAAAACTGAAGGCTATTGACAGTAGTGATTTCAAGGTAATGTGAAGATCCAAACTATAATTTAATGTAAAGCTGCGTTTACACCAAAGTTTTTAACAAAATGTTTATTTTTCCCTCCTTATAGATTATATTAGATTGAACAGAGCTTGACAAACATGTATGCACATAATGTGTATGATATGTGAGTTATGTTCAATCTAATAGAATCTATGAGGACGGAAAAATAAACATTTTGTTAATAACTTTGGTGTAAACGCAGCATCAAGATACGTTTTCCCGGAGCACTGGAACTATTCTAACCCTAAAAGTGAAGAGGGAGTGAGAAGCGAATTCCTGTTTTATTAAGGAGTGAGAGTGAGAGTAAGAGTCCCTCGCCTCATTTTCGGGATAGTTCAGGAGAGAAATAAAAAAAGAGAGATGGGAAGAGGGTAGTGAGCTCTGAACACTGGACAGTGAACCTCGTGTGTGAGGTAGTCGCCTATAAAAGTTTAAGTGCGCTTTTATACTTCAGTGGTTATTCCATCGAGTCCAATACATTTTCATCTGGCCTTTTTAGGTGACTTCATAGCTTTTGTTGTATGATGGTTGCGTTCTTTTCTACTCAGCACGCATGCTATGAATGCTCTTAAGATTCCAAGATAAACGACAGTGCCTACATCGATGATTTCTTCATTGTTATCAGTCTCCTCTGAATTGATTGGTTGATTTATTTGAAGTACTCAATGCACTCAAAGCTGTGCAAAGGGTGAAATTGAACTTTCTACTGGTGATATTTTTCAAAGTTTTTCGATTTGTATACTATCAAGCTATCAAAATTAAAAAGTTTTCTCAGGAAAACATTTTTTCCCAATCATTACTTTTTGAGACATGAGCGCCTAAAGTTTAAATTTTTGTGCTAGAACATTTCAAGTTCGGTGAAAGATTAAACCATGAGATTTTAAGGATATTCATGGTATTGTTGATCTAATAAAACAAAACTTTTCTGAGAATATCAATTTTTGAGAAAGTTATTCAATTTACCAAAAATGACCGAAAATAACTCAACTAAAAGTTATTTTTGCCAATCTGTGAACATCTCTAATAGAAACATTTCTATAATAGAAATTGAATAGAATCATCAGAATAACACATTACACCTTCTGCCAATCTCTAAACATCTCAAAGGGCCGGTTTCCAAGCTAGGTATTTAGCTATGTTCTAGACTTTTAAGCAGCTGGAGTCAGAAAATTGGCTTTCCGAAACGGGGTGTAGTCGCAGTACACGTTTAAATATTAAATTTCGAAACACTAGAAAATTTAACATAAAATATAGAGAAAATAGTGCAAAGTTTCAGCTTTTTTCAATTATTTAGAAATGTTTCATTTCGTCAAGGAAAAAAGCCCAATTATAGAAATTAGAAAATAAAAATTATCATAAAAACTACGACTACGCCCCGTTTCAGAAAGCCAATTTTCTGACTCCAGCTGTTTAAAGTCTAGAAATTGGGTAGATCACGAGCTCGGAAGCTGGCTCTAAAGGTTCATACAGATATACGCGCCGCGAACATGAGCAATTCACTTTTAATCAGCTGATTATATCTGTATTTTTACAGAAACGGTAAGATACAGTTATAAAAAGTTTGGCATCAGAGGATTAAAAGTGAAATGTAAAGTAAAAGTAAATGTTCGCGGCGCGTATATCTGTACGCACCTTAATGAAAACATTTCTATAATAGAAATTGAAATAGGACCATCAGTTTAACACATTACACCTTCCGACAATCTGTAAACATATCTAATAGAAATTGATGCTTCCAGTCAAAGCCGCTTACTGAGTTACTGAGTGACGCGTGCTAACAGACTGATAAGAAAATCGGGAGATTTTCAGAATTAATTCCAATTCAAAAAGAAAATGGCCGGTGCTGCTGAGCTCCAATTCATCCCTGTAGTTAAGAGGGCTCGAAACCACCACCAACAGTGCACGAAAAGATAACGCAAACTTGGAGTACTCTGAATAAGAAGAGGGGTGCGAGAATGTGGGAAGAGGGGGGGTTATGATGACCCCTGGAGAAATGGAAAGTTATGATGAGCAGCTTATCGGTCCTGGACACTCAACCCACACATACACACACACACACACACACACACACACACACACACACACACAAAACACCACTCACAAACTACTCTCACACATTACTTCTCCGACATTCTTCTCCGCCTGTCTTTTTTATTCAATTAGAACCAACCATGCCACCAACAGAGGTTTCAAGTAGTGAATGATCTCTTTTGAAGCAACATTAAAAATATGGAAAACCGATGCTACAATCAATATTAGACCTCAATATAATTTATTCTTTCATTGATTGATTCATACAACAAGTACATCATCAAAAATTATAGGAAGAGAAAAAATAAGGTAACCTTGTGCTATTCCTCTCCCAAATTTAGATAAGGTAGGACAGTCCAAAATTCAACCTATTTTGGACTATCCTACCTTATCTAAATTTGGGAGAGGTGTTTTAGTTGTTCACTTCACAAAATTAACCTCAACTATTGCCTTATTAATTTACCTTATTATTATGACCTTAACGAGAAGTTCTGTGAACAGTAGACCTCACGCAGTTATCTCATCCATAAGAAGTATCTAATGTCACCTGTTCTAGTTGATTCAGTTGAATCACATATTCACAGTTGAATCATAATTTACAAAACTGTTATTATTGTTTTCTCCAAGATTAAAAACTCACTTATGTTAATAAACTCAGTACATTGAATTTGTATCCCATTTGATGATTTATCCAGTTTCATGATAATCTTTCCATGTGAAAAAATATTTCTCAACTATTTTAAAATTATTTGTTTTTTCAATCAAGAATATTATAATTTCTTCAACATTATTCAGTTCATTTGATCATTTTTTTATTTTATTCTCAATCACCTATTAAATTTGTTTTTCAAATGTGAGAATATTGATACTGATGGGCACGCATCATCAAAAATATTGAAACCCTACCTTATAGAAATAGACACGGCAGACATCAATCAGTGTAATGCATGCAATGAATAATCTACTTGTCAGCTGATTGATTAGGAAAAACATTCTATAGTCTGATTGTAAAAAATCTTCAAAGTGGATGATATAAATAGTGATATCAGAGTATGGAGGAGTTCCTTTTGTTTTCATATTATCCTTAAAATGCGAAATTTCAAAAAACCTTGTGTATACATCGACGCGCAGTTGAAAAAGGAATATTCCTCCAAAATCTCATCGAATTCCATCAACGTGTTTGGCCTTAATCGCGTTACATACAGACAGACAAAAGAAAATATAATAACATAGACCTCACCACGTTCGGTCAATTATTTTCACTATAATGAGATGCACGCTATGAAGTCAGTGGAAACATAGCTGATCTGAAATATTTTGTTAATTTATTACATTTCTTCCTAGTCAACAAGGTTGAAATGATTAAACGATTTGGCAACAGTGCAGAGGTAGAATAGGATAGAGCTGTTTTGCTTTGTCTGATGACATCAAACTAATGTTAAACAGATGCTTCAATCCCACTAATAATAGATACAGTGTCGGTTGCACAAAAGCCGGTTAAATTTTAACCGTGATTAATTAGCTAACTAAAAAGTGCGTGTGAGACAGAGGGGAGATGAGTGCATGGGAAGAGAGGATGATTAGAAAAGATCTGAGTTGAGAGATTGATTGATTGATTGAGTACTTTATTTATGTAGATTACAATATATACTGTCTTATACACTTATATACAATAGCTTACAATACAGCAAAATTATAGATGAATTTACATAATATAGACTAAGAAATAATTATTTAACTGTATATGATATGAAAAAGCATTTGTAATATAATAGCTATAGATAATATCATATTGTTATGCATCTACATAAATTGGCGGAGCTTTGGACATATCAATGTCCATTCTTCTGAAAGAATATTAAAAATATCCTTCCCACTAACGAGAGTGAGTGAGAGATAGATGGGTGATTCCACAATCAGAAAAGGCGTTTTGAAAGAGGGCTTCTCTGATTGGTTATCGTGGAATTAATCACGGTTAAAATTCAACCGGATTTTATGCAACCGGGTCATAGAATGCCAGAATATCCAGATTCACATGTTTTCCAATAACTTTCCCAACGGAAAAATCAGAAAACCTTGTGTATACATCGACGCGCAGTTGAAAAAGGAATATTCCTCCAAAATCTCATCGAATTCCATCAACGTGTTTGGCCTTAATCGCGTTACATACAGACAAAAGAAAATATAATAACATAGACCTCACCACGTTCGGTCAATTATTTTCACTATAATGAGATGCACGCTATGAAGTCAGTGGAAACATAGCTGATCTGAAACATTTTGTTAATTTATTACATTTCTTCATAGTCAACAAGGTTGAAATAATTAAACGATTTGGCAACAGTGCAGAGGTAGAATAGGATAGAGCTGCTTTGCTTTGTCTGATGACATCAAACCAATGTTAAACAGATGCTCCAATCCCACTATAATAGATACAGTGCCGGTTGCACAAAATCCGGTTAAATTTTAACCGTGATTAATTAGCTAACTAAAAAGTGCGTGTGAGACAGAGGGGAGATGAGTGCATGGGAAGAGAGGATGATTAGAAAAGATCTGAGTTGAGAGATTGATTGATTGATTGAGTACTTTATTTATGTAGATTACAATATATACTGTCTTATACACTTATATACAATAGCTTACAATACAGCAAAATTATAGATGAATTTACATAATATAGACTAAGAAATAATTATTTAACTGTATATGATATGAAAAGCAATTTGTAATATAATAGCTATAGATAATATCATATTGTTATGCATCTACATAATTGGCGGAGCTTTGGACATATCAATGTCCATTCTTCTGAAAGAATATTAAAAATATCCTTCCCACTAACGAGAGTGAGTGAGAGATAGATGGGTGATTCCACAATCAGAAAAGGCGTTTTTGAAAAGAGGGCTTCTCTGATTGGTTATCGTGGAATTAATCACGGTTAAAATTCAACCGGATTTTATGCAACCGGGTCATAGAATGCCAGAATATCCAGATTCAAATGTTTTCCAATAACTTTCCCAACGGAAAAATCAGAAAGTTATGACTGAAAAAGCCCAGGAAGTCGCTGCAACTTGTTTTGGCGCATGAGGAGTAGAAAGGAAAACGGGCAGAATAAATAAAGCAAGATGGCGACCGAGAAGAAGAGAAAAGTAAACAGATGACGGCCATTTTATGAAATGTTTGAAGGGTACTCTGTGTCCATTAATAATTTAATAGAGCGAGAGGTCACCGTGTTTATTCAACTTGTTGTCTCAATCGACCCAAGTCGACTGTCGTCATTCGGAATTCGTTTATGCCATTCTCTCTATCTTTTTCCTTATGTCTCTCTATCCTTCTCCATCCGCCTCTTTCATGCCATTCACTCTCTCCGACTCCTCATGCTTCTCTATCCTTCTTCATCCTTATAGTCTATGCCATTCTGTCTCTCCTTCTCCTCATCCTTCTCTATCCTTCTTCATCCTTCTTATTATGCCATACTCTCAGTCCTTCTCCTCATCCTTCTTTTTCCTTCTTCATCCTTCTCGTGTATGCCATTCTCTCTCTCCTTCTCCTTATGCTTCTCTATCCTTATCCATCCATCTCGTTTATGCCATTCTCTCTCTCCTTCTCCTTATGCTTCTCTATCCTTCTTCATCCTTATCGTTTAAACCATTCTCTCTGTCCTTCTCCTTATGCTCTCCATCCTTCTTCATTCTTATCGTTTATACCACTATCTCTCTCCTTCTCCTCATCATTCTCTATCATTCTTCATCCTTATCGTTTATGCCATTCTCTCTCTCCGTCTCCTCATGCATCTCTATTCTTCTTCATCCTTATCGTTTATGCCATTTTCTCTCTCCTTCACCTCATCCTTCTCTATCCTTCTTCATCCTTATCGTTTATACTATTCTCTCTGTCCTTCTCCTTATGCTTCTCTATCTTCTTCATCCTTATCGTTTATACTATTCTCTCTGTCCTTCTCCTTATGCTTCTCTATCCTTTTTCATCCTTCTCGTTCATTCCATTCTCTCTCTCCGTCTCCTCATGCTTCTCTATCATTCTTCATCCTTATCGTTTATGCCATTCTCTCTCTCCGTCTCCTTATGCTTCTCTATCCTTCTTCATCCTTATGGTTTATGCCATTCTCTCTCCTTCTCCTTATGATTTCTATCCTTCTTCATCCTTATCGTTTATGCCGTTTTCTCTCTCCGTCTCCTTATGCTTCTCCATCCTTCTTCATCCTTATCGTTTATACCATTCTCTCTATTTTCTCCCTTATGCTTCTCTTTCCTTCTTGTTTATATCATTCTCTATCTTTCTCTACTCTTCTTGTTTATGCCATCCTCTATCTATCTCTACTCTTCTTGTTCATGCCAGTCTCTATCTTTCTCTACTCTTCTAGTTTGTGCCATTCTCTATCTTCCTCTACCCTTCCTCTTTATGCCATTCTCTATCTTCCTCTACTCTTCTTGCTCAAGCCATTCTCTATCTTTCTCTACTCTTCCTGTTTATGTCATACTCTATCTTTCTCTACTCTTCTTGTTTATGCCATTCTCTATCTTTCTCTACTCTTCTTGTTTAT
This sequence comes from Nilaparvata lugens, assembly GCF_014356525.2. Classification (NCBI taxonomy): domain Eukaryota; kingdom Metazoa; phylum Arthropoda; class Insecta; order Hemiptera; family Delphacidae; genus Nilaparvata; species Nilaparvata lugens. Next base: position 10,327 of record NW_024091458.1, read on the forward strand.
GACATCCTCTATCTATCTCTACTCTTCTTGTTTATGCGATTCTCTATCTTTCTCTATTCTTCTTGTTTAAGCCAGTCTCTATCTTCCTCTACTCTTCTTGTTTATGCCCCCCTCTATCTTTCTCTACTCTTCTTGTTTATGCCATTCTCTATCTTTCTCTACTCTTCTTGTTTATGTCATTCTGTATCTTTCTTCATCCTTATCGTTTATCCCATTCTTTGTCTCCTTCTCCTCATGCTTCTCTGTCCTTCTCCCACCCATCCAAAGCCCTCCCTTACCTCGTTTCATCCCTTATCATCTCCGTTTTCCGTTTTCGCTTTTCTTTTCTCTCCCACTTTCCGTTTTCGTCGCACTGATGTAATTAGAACCGGCGGCAAAGAAACGACTGAGTCGTCCTCGGATGCCAGGCAATTACCTGATTGGTGTGTATGTTTAGACTGAGCTGCCTGATGATATTTTTACCGCATGTCGAGTTACAACTCTCTCCTCCTGCCTCCTGCCGCTTCAACTCATCCCTTCACAAAGCCAACGTTATCAAAGTCACCTGAACATAACTAGTAGTTCTGTGAACAGTAGACCTCGTGCACTTATAAACCACAGCCTCCTCCAATACTGTCCATCAGAGTAGATTCTACTCTGTCTTGTCGTGTCGGCGAGATATCGGTGTGAGAAAGACTAATGGCGGTTTAGGTTGATGTAACGATGTAACAATAATGCTAATGATCTATTGTGAACAAAAGTTTGAAGTTTATCCCCTACATGACATACTGGCAGCTGGTCAGCACACGTTGAAAGCAGAGAAAGGTCGAAAGAAAATACTATGCTACTTCTATATATATATAAAAGCGAAATGGCACTCACTGACTGACTGACTGACTGACTCACTCACTCACTCACTCGCAGAACTAGAAATCTACCGGACCAAAAACGTTCAAATTTGGTAGGTATGTTCCGTTGGCCCTTTAGAGGCTCACTAAGAAATCTTTTGGCAATATTTCAACTCTAAGGGTGGTTTTTAAGGGTTTAAAGTTCGTCTTTTAGCATGTATATTCTTATTCTCTTAATTATAATTGAAAAATGTCCAAACCAAATGTTATATAGAACTATAATCTAGAGAGAGTACCTCTTCGAAACAGTTGTTAACTGGTAACTAAATTAATAATTTTGTCAGGTTGTCATTAAGTTGAGTTGACTTTGTTAGGTTGGCACCAAGTTGAAGATTGAAACGCATTTATCGCGGAAAAATTGATTGGGCACTGCTACTTCAATCAGAGATATTCCTGGGAATATTATATTACTAGCCGTAGGCTCGCTTCGCTCGCCATATCCGTTTAGCCAGACGTTTAGTCTAGGCCCCCGACTGGATCGACCTACAATGAAAAATGCAGACGAGCGAAGCGAGCCTGCTGATCTCATTCTTGGACGATCCAGTCGGGGGTCCAGGGGGCGGAGCCCTCTGGCTAGACGGATATGGCGAGCGAAGCGAGCCTGACGGCTAGTTGTGCTATAAATAAATTGAATGCGTCATTGTAATTATTAATTCACTCGAGAGATGATTCGCCATGATTGATTCCATAGTCTGATTTCAACGGTAATATTGGCGTATGAAGGTAACTCTTTTTCGTTTTTTATCATCATCATCATCCATCATGGACTAGGCTTGTAAGCCTTTTCCGGTGTCCACCGCTTCCTCGGTCTTCCGACGTCCCTTTTCCCATCCAACTGCAACTTCCAAGCTTGTAGTGGAAGACGAGTTGGTGGCATACGGCGCAGGTGATTTGTCCACTTCAATCTGTATTTTTTATGATTTCTGTCAGTGGTTGCACATTGCACTCACTTCGAATTGTTTCATTTTTTATGTGGTCTCGTCTTGAGTATCCTTGAATGCTGCGCAGAAACCTCATTTCTGATGCATATAAATTCGTGAGTCATCATACTTGTTTTCGTCCATACCTTACTATCGTAGGCTATGTCATTAAAGGGATGGCCATTGTCCTATAGAATTTAATTTCTATCTCTTTTCTGGCCTTACCCTTTAATGTTTTTCCTTTTATATTATTCATTGAATGTAAAATTAAAAAAAAAACTCAAACATACATCGACACGCAATTTAAAAAGGAACATTCCTGACAAATTTCATGAAAATCTTTACAGATGGAGCTAAATATAGAATGCATTTATTCAAATGCTAATTAATATATAATTATTATTTACCGAAAATCCTAAATAAATGCTGTAAATCACCCCGAAGACTTCTGCTACTGCAGACATTGACAACAGGGTTAACAGCTAGATGGAAATTCGATGAGAACTACTATCCAAAAATTATTTGCCAGCCCGGAATCGAACCCGGTACTTCCCAATTGCTAGTCAGGAATGCTTACCCTTACACCAAACTGACCATCTCTGGATAGCAGCGCTCATTGTATACGAAGCCATAGCGGCTCTAAATTGAATTTAATTCCATCTGTAAACTGGTTGGCCGTTATGGCTTCGTATACAATGTGCGCTGCTATCCAGAGATTGTCAGTTTGGTGTAAGGGTAAGCATTCCTTGGAGGTACCGGGTTCGATTCCCGGGCTGGCAAAAAATTTTTGGATAGTAGTTCTCATCGATTTCCATCTAGCTGTTAACCCTGTTGTCAATGTCTGCAGTAGCAGAAGTCTTCGGGGTGATTTACAGCATTTATTTAGGATTTTTGGTAAATAATAATTATTCATTAAAATCTATTGCTGCTTTTCTTCGTGAATGCAGAACAGAACATAAATACAGAAAAAGATACATAAATGCATGAAGAGAAATGCAAAACCATCGACTGGAATCTGAATCTGAATACTGAATCCACAGGACATTCTGAACTTAGAAAACTAGAAACTTAGAAAACATGAGACTTAGAAAACTGAGAACTTATCAAATTTATCAAGTTTTTTAATATTTTTCAATTTATTAATGCATTTTCAAGTGTAATAATAATTTGTTTCATCTTTCTGATCAACCGAGATACAAAATTTTTAGTATAATGTTTATTTGGACTGTAAATTTTTGTGATCTTTCTTTATAAAAGTGTTTTCATAACCTCATTTGGACTATTTTTATCAAAATTAGGGAGAGGAACAGTTTTGGGTTTTATCCTGTTGATTCTCTCCCAATCATTAATTTGATGTTGTGATAAAGGAATGTGATTTATTTTTATTTATTTTGCCAAAAACAAAATACAAAAAAAGCTTTACAAAAAATAAATATAAGTATAAGCTACTGCACTTTAACCAAGATACATACATTTATTTATTAATTAGATATAATAACGAAATGATATCCTTTACATTACAAACAATAGTTTTAAAATGAAGATTCAATTTATGATCACATGAATAAGTACAGTAGGTGAGCAAAAACACCGGCAAAAGGAAGATTCCTTGTGCGCCAGTGTGAGTAGTAAATCAGCTCAATCAGGTTATAAATGTAAATGTAATTGGTCTAATGTAAATGTAACTTGAAGTTAAACAAAGGACTCAAGGATTAAATATCTTTAGAAATAAAAATTTGGAAAATCCAGTATTAGGTGGACTGAAAACTCTTCAGTAATTTAACTTGTTGAATGCTTTCATCTTCAAAATTTCGAATTGATCTGGTATAATATGTAGGAATGGATATTGTAAGAAGGCTGTTCAAGAAGTATAGGGTTTGAAAGGTGTATTATGGTATGGATAGGGTTGTGGTTGAGCTGCTGCTTGAGAAAAAAGGGTGAATGTTCAAGTGCGAAGGGTAGAAAAGGGAATGTTCATGTTTGGAAAGGGGTGCTTGAATAGGCATGTGGAAGAGGTCGCCTATTGGTCGATATTGTGAGCATGCGCAATGTGACATGCAAATCATCGCTGTACTTCCGCTTTCACCCTGTGCGTAAGTGAAATTTCAACGCTTTTTTAACATCATATCGCCCAATGAGAAAGCCCTTCACCGTACCTATGACCATTAAAAAATGAAAACAAGATGGCGTGTCTCACTCCACATTTAGAGGAAGAAAGAAAGAAGCTATATTTCGCTAAAATACAAAGTCACTATGAAATATTTCCAATGTTTGATACAATAATAATTGAAATATCTATATATATAAAAGCGAAATGACACTCACTCACTCACTCGCAGAACTAAAAATCTACTGAACCAAAAACGTTCAATTTGGTAGGTATGTTCAGTTGGCCCTTTAGAGGCGCACTAAGAACGGATTTGAAAAACTGTCCAAAGATACGCCCAAATCTGCGTTTTTTTAGCGTTTTCTCTGAGTGAAATAGTAAACTCTTCATTGTAGAGCTTTAATCAATAAAATTGAACATGACTTTCTACTAGTAACGGATCAACAACATTTGATATTTATGAATGAATCAATGACATGAAAACATATGGTTTATCATATCATTCTACCCGCTAGATTTTCGTGTTATCTTAGGGGCAAGATGACGGAGCGACACAGTGGACTCTTGTCCATCAGGGCGACGAATGTGAGCATACTGGGTTTGCCTCAATCAATTCAACTTCTTCTACTGATGAATCTTGCTTTGAATTTCGGTTCATTTTCTTCAGCCAAACTGGTCCTGGGCTCATTAGCCAAGATGGTAGTGACTGTCCATTTGTTGAGGATCTCATGTGTAGGAACATTCGTTCATGAGGGGTGCAATTTGTTGTAGTACACAAAAGAGATCGAATAGAGTGAAGTGCATCAGGCAACACTTCCTCCCATCGATTTGAATCAAGTCCTCGTGATCTTAGAGCTAGTGTTATTGCTTTCCATATAATTCAATTATATCGCTCTACTTGACCATTCCCTCTCGGATTGTAAGGCGTTGATCTACTAGTTGCTATCCCTTTTGAGCCAAGAAAGCTCTTCAACTCAGTTGACATGAAGGATGTTCCTCTGTCTGTGTGAATATAGCTTGGAAGGCCAAACATTGATATTAATGAGTGAATCAATGACAACGAAAACATATGGTTTATCATATCATTATTTGATTAAATTGAAATAAGTAAACTCTTCATTGTAGAGCTTTAATCAAATAAAATTGAACATGACTTTCTACTAGTAACGGATCAACAACATTTGATATTTATGAATGAATCAATGACAACGAAAACATATGGTTTATCATATCACTGAGCTTGATCGAGAACAAATGAACAGAAATTGTTCAAATTTAGTACAGAAGCTCAGCTAGGGTGTAATAATTTTGTGTTAGAAGGAATTTGAAATAACACCAAAGATACACCCAAAATTAGCGTTTTTTTTTTTGCTTTTCTGAGCTTTATCGAGAACAAATGAACAGAAATTGTTCAAATTTAGTACAAAAGCTCAACTAGGGTGGAGTAATGTTGTATTAGGAGGAATTTGAAATAATGTCAAAGACACAAAATCTGCGTTTTTTCAGCGTTTTTTTGCGCTTTCTTTATCGAGAACAAATGAACAGAAAATGTCTAAATTTACTACAGAAGCACAGCTGGGGTGTAATAATGTTGCGTTAGAAGGAATTGACGTAACGTTAAAGATACGCCCAAAATTAGCGATTTTTTGCGTTTTCTCAGTTCTTTCATCAAGTATAGACAGAAAATGTTCAAATTTGGTACAGAGGTTTAGCTAGGGTCTGAAAATTTTGAGATAAGGTGACTCTAATATTTCATCAACGATACGCCCAAAATCAGCGTTTTCCTCAGCTTTTCTGCGTTTTCTCAGTACTTTGACTTTCTGATGGAATGGAGCATGCTCAATGAAAAATGCAGGCGAGCGAAGCGAGCCCGCTGATCTCATTATAGGACGATCCAGTCGGGGGTCCAGGGGGCTGAGCCACCTGGCTAGACGGATATGGCGAGCGAAGCGAGCCTGAAGTCTAGTATTCATATAAGCCTGGTCACATGACACTCAATATTATTATCTTGTATTTATATTTCTCCATTAATAATTATTTCTTTTTAAATTCAAAAATAAATATCAAATCCAATTGAATGATTAAATGATTAAGTTAAGAGAATGAATCAATACTTCAATGTTAAACTGATACACGAAGCTGTTTATGAACCTAAATACCAGTGATCGTGCAAATCTTCAATATTACCTCCTATTTGTTACTAAAGTATAATATAATTTCGTACATTGTACGAAATAAACACTGTATGCAAATGACCTTGATATCAAGGTCACGTCCGCATTACAGGAGCATATTTGAACAGAAAAAAGATTGAGCATAAGTAATAGAACCGGAAAAAATAGAGAAAACATTAATAAAAACAATATAAAACCATGTAGTACCCTTTGTTATTAAAAACTTTAGACTTTTACAAGGTTTTCATATTGTTTCTATTAATTTGTACAAAAGTAGCCCATGTAAGTAAAGTGTTTTTAGAAAACATTAAATATACTGTACAGAAAACATTAATACAGGAACGAGATTGATTGATTGAGTACTTTATTTATGTAGATTACAATATATACTGTCTTATACACTTATATACAATAGCTTACAATACAGCAAAATTATAGATGAATTTACATGATATAGACTAAGAACATAATTATTGAACTGTATATGATATGAAAAAGCAATTTGTAATATAATAACTATAGATAATAATTATATTGTTATGCATCTACATAAATGAGCGGAGCTTTGGACATATCAATGTCCATTCTTCGGAAAGAATATTAAAAATATCCTCCCCACTAACTCTCTACCAAAACGTTAATTTCATTATTTAAACTAAGGATTTATTGAATAATGATAATAATAATTGATAATGGAAATATTGTAAAAGTTTTAATCAATATGAATATTCAAGAGAAAAAAAAACAGAAAATTGATAAAGTAAAATAATTATATAGGTAGATAAGATCAAATAATTGATTAATAAAATGAAGTAGGCTGAAAGTAGATCAGGGTAATCAACTTTCAGTATCTAGAAACTAGACGGATATGGCGAGCGAAGCGAGCCTGACGGCTAGTACATACATAATCATAGAAATGAAGAATACATTGTACGAAGTAAAACATTGTATGCAAATGACCTTGATAACAAGGTCACGTCCGCATTACAGGAGTATCTTTGAACAGAAAAAAGATCTCTAGAGTGAGCATAAGTAATAGAACCAGAAAAAATAGAGAAAACATTAATAAAAACAATCTAAAAACCATGTAGTACCCTTTGTTATTAAAAACTTCAGACTTTTACAAGGTTTTTATTAATTTCTACGAAAGTAGCCCATGTAAGTAAAGTGTTTTTAGAAAACATTAAATATACTGTACAGAAAACATTAATACAGGAAAGAGATTGATTGATTGATTGATCGATTGAGTACTTTATTTATGTAGATTACAATATATACTGGCTTATACACTTATATACAATAGCTTACAATACAGCAAAATTATAGATGAATTGACATAATATAGACTAAGAAAATAATTATTGAACTGTTTATGATATGAAAAAGCAATTTGTAATATAATAACTATAGATAATAATCATATTGTTATGCATCTACATAAATTGAGAGAGTTGGTGAGGTAGATAATATTGCATCTGAGCTGTCTTTGTTCAATAATTTCAGTGAAAGAAAATACTGTTTCTGAGCTCATCACATATTACTTGGAATTTCAAGGGAAAATCTTTATCCCGTTGATGGTTTCATGTTGCGTAATACAGAAAATAGAGATAGTGAAGTAGATAATATTGCATCTGAGCTGTCTTTGTTCAATAATTTCAGTGATATTCTCAAGAAAATACTGTTTCTGAGCTCATCACATATTACTTGGAATTTCAAGTGAAAATATTTATCCCGTTGATGGTTTCATGTTGCGATAAACAACAGTTTGTAAGATGCCAGAATCAGAAATGATTGATCACGTGAATTGAAAGGGAAAATGGTGCCGAGAGTGATCCAAGATCCCACTAGAGCACGAGCACATCGTAAACAAAACACAATCTGCAATATGAACGGAAGCTATCGTCAATTTCTCTCCAATTTTTCCTTTCGATATCATCTGCCTGGCTCTTTTCATAAATAATGTAGACAAGCGAATTTTTGAGATTTGTTGGACTTCAAAACACAACTGATAAGTATTACTTGCAGTAAATAAACTATCGTGTATACGATTCCTCTGCTTGCAGATCACCACCAATAATATTCAGACATGCGAGTTTATAAGTCTCTGATGCCTTTTCGCTCTGAAAAACAACTGAAAGCATATTACTTGCAGCAAATAAACAATCTTGTATCAGTTTTTTCTGCTTGCAAATTCTCATACATTTCAGACATGTGAATTTATAAGATTCTGATGCCTCTTGGCTCTGGAAAACAACTGAAAACTTATTACTTGCAGTAAATGAACAATCGTGTATAAGTTTTTCCTGCTTGCAGATTCTCATCCGTATTTGGACGTGAATTTATAAGATTCTGATGCCTTTATGCTTTGAAAAACAACTGCTAACTTATTACATGCAGCAAATAAACAATCTTGTATGAGTTTTCTCTGCTTACAGATCCACATCAATATTTAAACATGTGAATTTATAAAGCTGCGTTTACACCGAAGTTATTAACAAAATGTTAATAGCTTAATCCTTATAGATTCTATAAGATTGAACGAAAATTGACCAACACATATAATCATCATGTGTATGATAAGTGTTATGTTCAATCTAATAGAATCAATAAGGAACTTAATCCTTTTTTGGACCAAATTAACATTTTGTTATTAATTTTTGTGTAAACGCAGATTTAGATTCTGATGCCTTTTGCTTTGAAAAACAACTGATAACTTATTACATGCAGCAAATAAACAATCTGGTATGAGGTTTACTGCTTAAAGATTCTCATCCATATCTGGAAATGTGAATTTATAAGATTCTGATGCCTTTTTGCTCTGAAAAACACTGATAACTCATTACTTCAGCAAATAACAATCTGTATGAGGTTTACTGCTTAAAGATTCTCATCCATATCTGGAAATGTGAATTTATAAGATTCTGATGCCTTTTTGCTCTGAAAAACAACTGATAACTCATTACTTGCAGCAAATAAACAATCTGGTATGAGGTTTACTGCTTAAAGATTCTCATCCATATCTGGAAATGTGAATTTATAAGATTCTGATGCCTTTTTGCTCTGAAAAACAACTGCTAACTTATTACTTGCAGCAAATAAACAATCTGGTATGAGGTTTACTGCTTAAAGATTCTCATCCATATCTGGAAATGTGAATTTATAAGATTCTGATGCCTTTTTGCTCTGAAAAACAACTGATAACTCATTACTTGCAGCAAATAAACAATCTGGTATGAGGTTTACTGCTTAAAGATTCTCATCCATATCTGGAAATGTGAATTTATAAGATTCTGATGCCTTTTTGCTCTGAAAAACAACTGCTAACTTATTACTTGCAGCAAATTAACAATCTTGTATGAGTTTTTTCTGCTTGTAGATTTCCATTTATTTCAGACATGTGATGTTATAAGATTCTGCTGCCTTTTTGCTCTGAAAAACAACTGATAACTTATTAAATGCAGCAAATAAACAATCTGTATGAGGTTTTTCTGCTTACAGATTCTCATACATTTCAGACATGTGAATTCATAAGATTCTGCTGCCTCTTTGCTCTGGAAACAACTGAAAACTATTACTTGCAGTAATATATATCGTGTATAAGATTTCCTGCTTGCAAATTCTCATCCATATTTGGACGTGAATTTATAAGATTCTGATGCCTTTTTGCTCTGAAAAACAACTGATAACTTATTACTTGCAGCAAATAAACAATCTGGTATGAGGTTTTTCTGCTTACAGATTCTCATCCATATCTGGAAATGTGAATTTATAAGATTCTGATGCCTTTTTGCTCTGGAAAGCAACTGATAACTTATCACTCGCAGCAAATAGACAATCTTGTATTCATTTTCTCTACTTGCAGATTCACATCCATTTCAGACATGTGAATTTATAAGATTCTGATGCCCTTTTGCTCTGAAAAACAACTGATAACTCATTACTTGCAGCAAATAAACAATCTTGTATACATTTTCTCTGCTTACAGATTCACATCAATATTATTTGGTCATGTGAATTTATAAGATTCTGATGCCTTTTTGCTCTGAAAAACAACTGATAACTTATTACTTGCAGCAAATAAACAATCTGGTATGAGGTTTTTCTGCTTACAGATTCTCATCCATATCTGGAAATGTGAATTTATAAGATTCTGATGCCTTTTTGCTCTGAAAAACAACTGATAACTTATTACTTGCAGCAAATAAACAATCTTGTATGAGTTTTCTCTGCTTGCAGATTCACATCCATAATAAGACGAGCCATTGAACAATGATAGATGGGGTGGCCCTGATCAATAATAGCGCATGCACCCTCTCTGACAAATGCTCCGCTGCCCTCTGCATATATTTGCTGGCCTCAACGCATCTCATCAACTCTAGTGAGTATGATTCATGGTTACAATGTGTCATGAACAAATTGTCCAATCCATATACTGATTATACTATACTCAGTGTGGAACAAATTGAGACCTCGATGATATAAATTGTCCAATCCATATACTGATTATACTATACTCAGTGTGAAACAAAGTGAGACCTGGATCATAGAAACCTTGTTGCCAAATTGTGCGAAATTTCAGTATTTTCAAGCGAGTTCATGTAACTGGATATATTCAAATTGACAACTCTGTTGTGAGATTGAATAATAATAAAAGCGGAATGGCACTCACTCACTGACTGACTGACTGACTCACTCATTCACTCACTCGCAGAACTAAAAATCTACCGGACCAAAACGTTCAAATTTGGTAGGTATTTTCAGTTGGCCCTTTAGAGGCGCACTAAGAAATCTTTTGGCATATTTAACTCTAAGGGTGGTTTTTACGGGTTTAAAGTTCGTCTTTTAGCATGTATATTCTTCTTATTCCAATATCTTAAAATTATAATTGAAATGTCCATACCATATGTTAATATAGAACTATAATCTAGAGAGAGTACCTCTTCGAAACAGTTGTTAACTGGTAACTAAATTAATAATTTTGTCAGGTTGGCATTAAGTTGAGTTGACTATGTTAGGTTGGCGCCGAGTTGAAGATTGAAATGCATTTATCGCGGAAAAATTGATTGGGCACTGCTACTTCAATCAGAGCTATTCCTGGGAATATTATATTACTGGCCGTCAGGCTCGCTTCGTTCGCCATATCCGTTTAGTCTGGACCCCCGACTGGGTCGTCCTAACATATGATAAAAATGCTCAAATGAAAAATTCAGGCGAGCGAAGCGAGCCTGCTGATCTCATTCTTGGACGATCCAGTCGGGGGTCCAGGGGGCGGAGCCCCCTGGCTAGACGGATATGGCGAGCGAAGCGAGCCTGACGGCTAGTTGAATAATACACTCTTGTAGTATAGATTTATTTTTCCTATTCATTTATTGTCTAAAACACTATATTCTTGATATAATCATGACATTGGAGGAATAACTAGACCCAGCCTGTACTATTTCTCTCCAAAAATTTTGATAAAATGTTAAAGTTGTCCAAAAGTTCTTCTTCTTCTTCTTCTTCTTCTTCTTCTTCTTCTTCTTCTTCTTCTTTTCTTCTTCTTCTTCTTTTCTTCTT
>NW_024091459.1:0-21927 GCF_014356525.2 Nilaparvata lugens
TGTGGTTAATATCGGGGTACCAATAAGCTTCGCTCGTAATTATTTTCATTTATGATAAGAAGAACATAATTCTCTAAAATGATCATGCTTATATTTCACAGCTGGCTATACGTCATCTGAATGATGGAATGAATCTCGGGGATGCGATTATTTGATTTTTCACATACTCACTCGCTCACTCACTTTTTTACTAACCACAGCTATGTTTCAGTCAAGGATGAATTATCCTTCAATGTCATTCAGCGAGTTTCCCCAAGGATGAGACCTAGTACAATCGAATCTTTATATCATAAACCCACTATTTTCCAAATTTCGTGAAAATCGTTAGAGCCGTTTTCGAGGTCCGTTGAACATAAATAACCAGATATAAATTGAAACTGATATAAAAATAACCAGATATATATAAATACAGAAATGCTCGCCTCAATATAATAGGGAGTTAAGTCCAACGGATCTCGAAAACGGCTCTAACGATTTTCACGAAATTTGAACATAGTAGGTTTATGATAAAAATTTGATTGCACTAGGTCTCATCCCTGGGAGAACTTGCTGAAGGACATGAAAACGGTAATTCATCCTTGGCTGAAACAGCTGATACTTTCGTCATCTGTGGATAGTAAAGTGAGCGAGTGATTCTGTGGAGAATCAAAATATCGCATCCCCGAAATCATAAGCTGACATATAGCCAGCTGTAAGATATAATAAACACGATCATTTTAGAGAATTGTGTTCAGTTTATCAACAAATTAAAATAACGAACGAAGCTCGGTGCCCCGATATTGTTGGAACAAAAAGTGCAGTAGCGTTTAGAATGCGATGCACATAATTTATAAAATGAGAGAGAACTGCTTTATACACGAAAAGAATTGGAAATTCACGAATAACGCATCATCACGTCTGAACTAGAATTGGACTGATTAACTTGAAATTTTGTATATAGATTCTTAATTACACCGAGGATGGTTATAGATCCATCTCAAATTCTTGAAGATCTCATTAGGTTGAGTTTTCTATTCAAGTTTTATTGACCGAGCCAAGTGAGGTCTAAGATGAGTGGACAGTTTTGCATTTCTCTTTATGTTTATATGTGCTGCATTTACGGCGAAACCCGGTAATATATTCTTATGAAATTTGACAGGTATGTTCCTTCATAAATTGCGCGTCGACTTATATACAAGTTTCTTTTTGGAAATTTTGCTTCTCAACGATAATATGAAAGGAAAAGGAACACCCTTCATACGCCAATAGTGGAGTAAGAATCAGACTATAGAATCATTCATCATAAATCAGCTGTCGAATGGATTGTAAATTGCATGCAATTCAATATCTCAATGTAACTTAGTGAAAAAACAGCTATTGTGTGGACTATTGATTGCATGCAGTGAGGCAAGCAATTGATAACTTGAAATAGCATAGTATTTTCCGACTTTTCTCTGCTTTCAACTCGGTAGGCTTTTGATGATAATACATAGCTGTTTACATCAAAATATCGGGGCACCGAGCTTCGCTCGTTATTTATTTATTGATGAACAGAGCACAACATTTTTCAAAATGATTAGGGAAGGACTAACAGGCACAGCCCGAAACTGTTTCCCCGAATTTCGATTCATACACCATTCATAATGGTCCAAAAAAGTAGGTTATGTTCCATACACTTGAATTCAAGTCCAATTTTCAGTCCAATATTTGAAACAGAATTTTCTAACTTTGATTGTTTACAAATCAAACTGAATAACAAAATAACACTCACTATAACACTTAAAACTGTAAAATATGATTAACTTTGAATTTTATGATGTATACCATCTCATGTCAACAAATCAAATTACTGTATTTTGATCGAGTCAATTGAAATTTCTAGATTTCTCGCGAGATACGGTAAGCTAATTGATTAAAAAGCTGATCTCCCACACAGGCACACGCATCTTCTGTTATCGACAGACGACGAAATCATCATCTAGTTTTCCAAGGATGAATTATCCTTTTCATGTCCTTCAGCGAGTTTTCCCAGGGATGAGACCCAGTGCAATCGAATTTTTATATCTTAATCCTACTATATTCCAAATTTCATGGAAATCATTAGAGCCGTTTTCAAGATCCGATGAACATAAATAACCACATAACCAGATAACCAGATATAAAAATAGAAAAATATGAACAAATATACAGAAATTACTCGCTTAATATAATAGGATTATTAGCATTGTCGTTACAACAACTCAAACAGTCATTAGTCGTTTATACACCGATAACTATCCAGTGAGGATAGAATGTTATTACATTCTATACTCTCTGTAACTATTTCGCCGAAAGTACAGGACAGAATTTACTCTGATGGACAGTATTATAGGAGACTGTGGTTTATAACTGCGCGAGGTGTACTGTTTACAGAACTACTATTATTAGGCTCTTCCGGAGCATGGGTTACCTGCTAGTTTCTAGGAACTTCATAGAATGGATAAATACATTTTTTCACATGTTCTGATCCTCACCGTTTTCCCCCTGATCCTCTTTAGAACTTTTTTCTTGTAATGTTATGAACATTTTTGCATTCATCATGGAATCATACCCGTGGATTTCCCTCCTCAAGTCATGTTTCATCCAGATTGCAGGGCTGCTTCATACATTATTAACTCACAGGACCACAATAATAATTCTTCCCTCGACGTACATAATGCTTCACCAGCAGACATTAAACATTCATGAATAATTGCTATCATATCCCTGAATGGCACAAACTAGATAGCCTGGAAGTGTTGTGCTTCATGTGGTTCAAATAAGGCTACTTTCATTGGTTCACAATTCACTCATCAAAACTCATTTTTCCTATTTTCCAAATCATTTTTTTCATTAAGAACTTGATGCTTCCGATTTCACAGAATTCACCAAATCCACAAGATATACAATAGAAACAATATAGTGTATGTAGATATCCCATGGTATAGGGCGTTTATGTCGCAACTTTCACTGTTATCTAAAGTCGATTACTATCGATTATTGTATATTTTTACTGTTTTGTTGGGGTGAGTGTGTATGAACGGCACAATATGAGAGACTGCCAGCGTCACACACCTACTTGGGAACGAAATACGTGAACTATCGACTTGAGATAACAGTAGAAGTTGCGACATGAAGGCCGACATGGGATATCTATTTACGCTATTGTTTCTCTATGATTATACTGAGGGAGCAGAGTTTTCAATAATTTATTTATCCACAATGGAAATGACACTAATGTAATAACATTGGTGGATGGAATAATAAGGTAGTCCTTGTGCTATTTTACTTCCAAATTTATAAGTGACAACGTTCAAGATAAGGTGGGAATTTCAATTGTACAATTTTTATAAAATTTTAGTCCAAAATGAACATGAAAACTAAAAATTTTGAATCTAGATGGCTTGAATTAATAAATTGGCAGGAAATATCCCATTCAATTACCACTTGTTACAAATAATCCTATTATATTAAGCGACCAATTCCTGTATTTATATATTTGATTATTTTTATATCTGGTTATTCATGTTCAACGGATCTCGAAAACGGCTCCAACGATTCTCACAAATTTTGGAACATAGTAGGTTTATGATATTGATATGAAGATTCAATTGCACTTGGTATAATCCTTGAGAAAACTCGCTGAACGACATTAAAAGGATAATTCATCCTTGTCTGAAACAGCTGTGGATAGTAAAAAAGTGAGTGTTGAAAGTTTGAGCAATTTTGTTGCATTTTTCAAATGCAGTTTCAATTCTTGTCGAAAAAGCTACTGTATTTGGAAATTGTACAACCATTGACCTTTTTGCAACTTGGCTTTCCACTGGAAGTTATGCTGAACGCTCGTGGAGGGTGAATAATTTTCAGTGAAAAGGCCACAGTTCGAATTTATTTATTCATTCATTTATTTATTTGCCATAACATTTTAACAATCAGTACTTACATTAAAAATATGATAGATACTATAAATAATATTATAAATAAGTGAATTTATATAAAAGGCACTACCGGCATAAGTGTAACTTGATCGCCAGCAGTGAGTGCGATTGAAAATTATAAATATTATAACATTAATCAAGACTAAAAGTGGATATATATTTTAATACCCATAGTACAGAATCAAGGAAAACGTACTATAACAGACGTATTATACACTATGATCTTACAGTTATTACAAAATTATCATTTCATACACTTATCTTGAAATAAACTCTAGATTTTACCCACTCTTCTATTTCACTACTTAGTTTTTTGTTATTCTATTGTTTATGAAGTGATATGGGACTATATTAGCAAAGTATTCCATGAAGTATGTGAATTGATGTTTATTTATAGTTAATCTTGTAAAGTTTCGAGTATAAGGATTGAGTACAGACGGACGAAGGTTGTGTAGATGTGTATTCAAAGTAAGATGCTGCTTATTTCTATTGGCATGTGTAATGATTTTCCCTACAATTGAGACGAAACCGGGAAAACATGTAACGGTGTGCGAGCCTCGGTCCTCTGAATGGATCTGTTTTCCATTCAGAGGGACAAATTGACAAATTCTCGTTATATTATTATTAATTTTGTTCCAGTTTGAAGAAGAAACCGATAAAAATAGTAGGAGTAAAATTAGGAGATTAATTGCGTGGGTGAATCTTAGTAAAGTGTAGTGAGTCTTCTTAAATCGTATACGAGTGTTTCTAAAGAGTCAAAATTTGTATTAAGGAAATGGTGAGTGCCAAACTTTTGTTGTTTTCTTATATAGCTAAAAATTTTAGCTACATACAATGACCGAGGCCCGAATTTAGTTGCAGCAAGTAAGTAAGTTTCCAAGTATTGAAATTGGAAATTGGATATGCCTTCTTGAACTGAATCGATTGCTCAATCACTTTTTTGTTTGAAAATTTTAGATGAGACATGATTTTTATTAATGAGTTTTGATTAGTTCAATAAACCTGAAGTAAAATTTTATTAGTATTTTCAATGAAGCTCCTGGCTCGTAGTTACTATAGTTGCTATAATAGGTGACAATTTATGATAATGATGATAATCTGTGCATTTGAATGAACGAATCCACTAAAAGCTCCCAACCAATCGAGGATTCAAATACTGGAAGAAGATTTGATAGCAGTAAACTTTAGCAAATATTATAGAAGAGAAGAAACTGTTTACAATATTAACGGGGAGAATGTCTCCTTTCTATTTGTGTCTGGATAATTTTTATCCGACCCATAGTTATCTTTTAATCATGATTATGTTCATTAATGAATTGGAAATTCGAGAAAGTTGCAATTTTACACGAATTGGCACCCTGTAATTTCTTCGGATGGAGGACCAAGTCTCAACTTATTTCACACAGACTATAGCATATCATTTTTCCCACCTTTTCTCTGCTTTCAACTCGGTAAGCTTTGATGATAGTAGCATAGTGTTGTCAAAAAAAAATTATTAGCATTGTGGAGTGATCTGTGGTCTAGTGGATAGAGTACCTGCGTAGCAGCATAGAGATCCCGGGTTAAAAACCTCTCAATATCAAAAGTTTTTCAACCAGATCACTCCCGTGTTATCGGATGGGCACGTTAAACTGTTGGTCCCGGCTGAAGTATGACAGTCGTAAGGCCATTGACGGCTTAAATTATATATTCAGGCGGTGGGACCTTCCCGCAAGGGACTCCCCACCAGCCATACGAATTTACTTTTTATTAGCATTGTAATGTTAATAATAATCGTCGATACAACAAGCCAAACCAAGCCAAGCAAACCAAGCCAAGCCAATTAGGTCTAGTTGTTTATACACCGATATCTCGTCGACACGACAGGACAGGACATAATTAACTCTGATTGACAGTATTAGAGGAGGCTGTGGTTGTCAACTGCGCGGGGTCCACTGTTCACAGAACTACTAGTATGGATGTTGTAATCATAGAAGCACTCCCAGCACAATAGCATTGAGCTAATTACAGCGCAGTGGCTGAGTGTTCTCAGTGATTGCAGAACGACTGGAGCTATACAAGGCAGCAAGTTGAGCCGCCATTTTGATTTTCATCACCGCCGTCAAAGAGCCACTTTCACTCGCCAAGATTAAACTTGGGATAGTAGCCTACTTGATAAGGTTCACTCTGTATCAATCCCTCCCTTACACTATCTTTCCCTCACTGTAACTCTCATTCATTCCCTCTTTAACACTCACAGTCTCTCACTCTCTCTTCCGGTCGTGGTGTTAATGGGAAGGATATTTTATATCCTTCTTAGAGAATTGACAATTATTTGTTGAAACACCGTCGTTTATGAAGTTACATCACATTATTATATTATCGTTACTCTAATCTTTATTCTCATTGATTAATTATTTATACTTTGTAAAATTCGTTGAATAACTAGCATTATCGTCATTTAATGTAAATATGTGTATGAGCCAGTAAATATTGTAACATACGTAAATAAAGAAATCTAATCTAAATCCAATCTAATCTCTCTGAGAGACTGAAATGACTAAAACTGTCCAGCCATAGACGATAACATGACATTTTTCCTTCACTCATCTCATCAACATAAACCCATTATAGAATTTATTAATTGTATATAAACTCATATTGTTTAGAATATCCACTGCATTACTGCTGTATATTGCTGGAACTGTTTCAACGAACATGTTTGTCGAATTTTTTTTTCAGTGTGGACACGGTTCAAGATTCAAATTATCCAGTTCTTAACTTTTCAAGTAGAGTTCCTCATTTAAACATTACTCTGAGTTAAATTCCCAACAGCTCTATTCCATCACAACCCGGTCGTGTTTTGATGAAAAGGATATTATTTTATATTTTTTTCAGAGAATCGACAAAAGTTTGTTGAAACACCGCCGATTTATGGAGTTACATCACAATATATAATATTATCGTTATTCAATTGCATTCAATCTTTATTCTCATTGATTAATTTTTTATACTTTGTAAAATTCTTCAAATAATAGCATTACCGTTATTGATGTAAATTAGTGTTCAAGCCAGTAAATATTGTAACATACATAAATAAAGAACTCTGATCTTATCTTATCTAATCTCTCTCACTCTCTCTCTCTTTTGGAGTTATATAGAATTATTATCTATGTATTATAATATCTCTTATTATTATGAGAATGTAAAAATCATGTTATGTAGCTGTGTTATCATTTAAGATGATTTGTAAAACTGTAATTTTGTAACCATGTTACCATAGGCGACAAGCCCATCAAAAATTGTAAAATAAAATCTATCTATCTCTCTCTTCGACCTAGATGTAGAGAGTTAGTGGGAAAGATATTTTGAATATTCTTTCCGAAGAATGGCCATTGATATGTCCAAAGCTCCGCCAATTTATGTAGATGCATAACAAATATCTATAGTTATCAAAAAATTGCTTTTTTCATATTATATACAGTCCAATAATAATTTTTTCAGTCTATATTTTGTAAATTCATCTATAATTTTGCTGTATTGTAAGCTATTGTATATAAGTGTATAAGCCAGTATATATTGTTGTAATCTACATGAATGAAGTACTCAATCAATCAACCTAATATAACCTTTCCCTCTCCAGTGGCAAATTATTATTTGTTAGAACACTGCCGATTAGAGAAGGTACATTACAATATTATATTATAATCAATAGTCACTTTCGATGGTTGTTGAAAACGATTTGACTCAGTGGTCGCACTGATAATGCTATCGTTTACATAAATTGAGAATCATTCGCCTGGTACTACCGTTGGGAGTGTGACCGCTTGAGCCAGCTCCTCAAAATATGATTCATGAGTTGTGAATCACTTCCCGGTGGTACGGAACCTACCTACAACTGTAGTTTCAGTCGTTTCTCCTCATCAATAAGGTGGACCACGCACAAGCCTGGAGCTGATGTGGGCATCACCTTCATCTCCTTTAGTGATCAGCATAACTTCTTTTTTCAAGTGTCTTTCAAGCCAGCTCCAATTAACATTGCAG
Organism: Nilaparvata lugens; assembly: GCF_014356525.2. Classification (NCBI taxonomy): domain Eukaryota; kingdom Metazoa; phylum Arthropoda; class Insecta; order Hemiptera; family Delphacidae; genus Nilaparvata; species Nilaparvata lugens. The sequence goes on from NW_024091459.1 coordinate 7,959, forward strand.
AAGCAGAGATCGGAATGGAGAATTAGCATTTGGAGCTTGAAGATTAGAGCTGATTACTTTCTAGAGGGGAATAAGATTAGGAGAAAATCAGGAGTAGGGGAGTTTGTGCACTTTGGACTTGATGTAGGAATTTGCAAGAGAGCAGAGACTTTGGGTATGAATGAGGCAGTGCTGTCAGGGCGAAATTAGTTTAGTTCAAGTATTATTCTATTTTCAAGTATCTCGGATAAATATTCAAAATTCACAAGAAGGAGAGTAGGTCACGTATTGTACCCGCATTCCTAACCACTGTAAGATATTTCATTAAAGTGTGTAATGAATGTAAATTCAATAAATTTCACAGTTGTGTTGTGTGTGATATTGTGGTACTTTTCCATAATGAAAACACAAACTGAAATTTGCGTTTTTATTATTCAATAAATCTTTATCGAAGGTGTATACAAAAATCTGGTGTGTCGCACTCACACAACTTTCCTTGCCGTTATGAATATTGCTCACCTGACGCTAGTGTTCACGCGCATCTCAAGTCCACTATTCAAACATCTAAGCCAGCTGGTGACAGGACAATAACACTGGAGACACACGAGGACCACGAGGTCTGCTATCTCTTCATAGTGAATGATTTAATAGAATCAACAGTTGTCAACAACAGCAATCGAATAATCACATTTTCTCGAATTTCGAGCTTATTTCCATTTTCAGGTGAAAAATGTTACTGAACATTCATTGTAGAGATTTTCATGCTTAATCCTTTCCACTTGATTTTTTTTTGTTCAATTTGTATCTGAAGCCTGATAATTGGAAATCTAAAATCAAACTTGGATAGATGGGGCGGAGCTCCTGAAATTTTCTCCGATATGGGACTTGTGGCAGTTGATAGAGCTTATCAATGACTATTATTTCAGGTATGAATTTGATCAAAATCGTTGGAGCCATTTTCGATAAAATCGTGAAAAACCCTGTTTTTGACAACATATTCGCCATTTTAGCCGCCATCTTAAATTGCATCTGATTGAAATTTTTTGTGTCGGATCCTTATAGTGTAAGGACCTTGAGTTTCAAATTTCAAGTCATTTCGTTAATTGGGAGATTATATATCGTGTACACAGACGCACACACACACACACACACACACACACACACACCACACACACACACACCACACACACACCACACACACACACACACACACACACACACACACACCACACACACACACACACACACAACACACACACCACACACACACACACACACACACACACACACAACACACACACACACACACACACACACACACACACCACACACACAACACACACACACACACACACACACACACACACACCACATTCCTGGACTCAGGGGACCTTGAAACGTATAGAAATTTAAAAATTGGTGTACCTTATTTTTTTCGGAGAGCTATACTTTCCTAAAAGGGCGAGGAAAGTGAAAATATAGATACAACGTAAGCATTAGCAATATCAAAGTGATTTGGAATAGAACAGAAGTACGTAAATAACGATTAGTTCTGGAAAAACAATAATGCGTTTATGAAGAAAGTGAATACTGAAAAAATATTACTTATGCTTTAGTCTATCAAATCAAATCACTTTCTATTTCTATTTCCATGCAATATAGGCCCACATGATATGATAATAATAGTACCGAAAAAAGCCTCTGTCAATACTCGCTGAATTCAGGATGAATTTTGCAAAATTCCAAGTTGATAATTTTATCGACCGAGCGAAGTGAGGTCTAAGATTCAAGTCGACGGTTTTGCATTTCTCTTCATGTTCATATGTTTATATTTATGTTTTTATGTTCCGAATTCACAGCGAAACGCAACAATAGATTCTCATGAAATTTGACAGGTATGTTCCTTTTCGAATTTCGCGTCGACGAATACATACGATTTTTTTAAATTTTGCATTTTAAGGATGATACAAAAGGAAAAGGAGTCTCCTTTGAACGTCAATATTACCGTAAAAATCAGACTTTAGAATAATTATTCATCATGAATCAGCTGTCTAGTGGACTATAATATTACCCGTTCAAAAACATAGAACATCTTGAAAATGAATTTTTTCATCAACGTTAGTAGACAATTGAATGTAAAAACATCGAACATTTTCAATAGGTATCATTCCATCAACGTTGTAGACAGTTGCAGCCAGACCTGATAACAGCGCTCACACTCACATTTCGGGACGACACGTCAAGGTACGATAGGAAGCTCACTCTATGTTTATTTAGAATTTTTCCTAGACATTTTAAATTGATAAATTATTCATTGATTTTTGAGAAAACATAAGAACAGGTCAATGCTACTTACTGATCGCGAGGTTTACTGTCCACAGAACTACTAGTTAGTAGTTCAGATGTGATGATTCGTGTATTTTCTATCCCGTATGTGTAAGCCAACTCTTTCCTCTAGAATGTTATGAATTATCTCCAATTCACACTCAACAATTGAATTTGGAATATTTTTTATTGGATAGAGTAAACAACACAGTAATCAGACAAGAGAAAACAGGCTATTGCCCAAAACTTCGTGTATCTCTAAATTTTGTCTCACATCGTCCAAAAGGGGAGGTTTTAGAATTAAAATGAATGAGAAACATAAATAAATAATGCCTTTATAGGGTTTGATCTGCAAGATCGCATGATGCAGTGGAATTGTAGTGGACAGATCCAAAGATATTGTCAAAAGATAAATGCAAAATACCTGTAATCCTTTGCTAATCTTGCTATTTGCGCTTTTAGTATAATGAGTTGATGCATTCTTCGAATCATGAAAGTTTTTCTGGATTGAGTAGATGGAGCGAATGTTGGAATATATACTAGCTTACAATAAAGCTGACTCTGTTGTATTGTAGTTCACCCTTTTACGGAGGGATGTCTTCTATCCCAGGGCTTATGTCACTTTCAAAGTCAGCTTTGAAGTTTCGAAAACTTTCCAAACTACTTTGGATGAGACCGACCCATGAAAATGTGGCAAAGTGAGCTCTCTTGAAAATTAAGCAGCTCCTTCAGACTTTTATGATCGCACATGAATCAGTGATAATGCACAGTAAGTGGACTGGCGGTAATATTTTCAGCTCTACTTATCAGATGGGTAAGATTTATTCCGTTGACAACTTCCATCATTAGCGTAATTTAATTATATGATTCCACCTATTACTTGCGAAAGGTATATCCTATTATATCAAGCGAGCAATTTCTGTATATATCTGGTTATTTTTATAATTGGTTATTTTTATATCTGGATTATTCTTTATCTGGTTATTTATGTTTTACGGATCTCGAAAACGGTTCTAACGATTTTCACGAAATTTGGAACATAGTAGGTTTATGATATAAAGATTCGATTGCACTAGGTCTCATTCTTTGGAAAATTCGCTGAACGACATTAAATGGACAATTCATTCTTGGAAAACAGATGATAATTTTGTCGTCTCTCGATAACAGAAGATGCGTTTGCCTGTAAGGGAGAGAGACAGAATTATTTCCAGCTGTGTAATCATAATCAATCAGCGAGAAATTTTATCTAGCTAGACAATTGAATCGATTTGATCAACATAATCTGATTTGTTGACATGACATGATAATCCTCCTAAACTAGAGTATCATAATATTCAAAGTTGATCATTATTTGACAATTTCAAGGGATTAGTGAGTTTAATTTTGTTATTCAATTTGGTTTGTATATAATCTAAATTATAATTTTCTTATTTTCAAATGATTGAACAGAAAATTAAACCTGAATTGAAGTGTATGGTACATAACCTACTTTCTCGACTATTTTAGTGTTTAAATCAAAATTCGGGAAAGGAAAAGTTTGGGCTGTGCTGTTAGTACTTCCCCAATCATTTCAAAGAATTGTGTTTGGTTCATCAAAAATCAATAAATAGATAACGAGCGAAGCTCGGTGCCCGATATTAGGATTCAATAGAAAGTTTTTTATTTTTCTGCTGTTTATTCACAGGGAAATTTCTAGTCGAAAATTTCAATCCAATATATTTCAATCTATAAATTTGAGGGCAACAATAGTCATTGTATTGAGCTATATCTATTGCATTATAGCTATTGTGTAATACGACGAAAGAGAGTATCAGAAAAGAACGCTGTAGATGAAATCAATATGAATCAATAAGGTATGAACAAATAGAAAGCACTTCAGATACTTTTGCTGGTGAGATATTGTGATATCCATCCATAATGAAAATCCTGAATTGTTGTCAAAAATATAAATGTTGTAAAAATCGCAAATATTGTTCCAACACCAATGGTGCCATCTTCAGTGTGAGAAATTGAAAACTTTGAAATTGTAGGTTAGGATACACAATAAGGTTGTAAAAAAAGTGAAGGATAATTGATTATAAGAACCTGCATAATCAATAATTCTTCACTCTTTTACTTTCCTTGGCCTATTACCATAGATATTACTTTCCTTGGCCTATTACCATAGGTAAGGAAAGTATTGCTTTCCAAAAAAAATTAAGATACCCTAATTTAATGTTTTCTATACGTTTCAAGTTCCCATGAGTCCAAAATATGATTTTTGGGTGTTGGTCTGTGTGTATGTGTGTGTGTGTGTGTGTCTGTGAACACGATAACTCCATTCCTAATTAAACAATAGACTTGAAATTCTGAACTTAAGGTCCTTATACCATGAGGATCCGACAATATAGAATTCAATAAAATTCAATTTAAAATGACGGATAATTGCTAATAAACCATGTTTTCACGGTTTTCTCGAAAACGGCTATAACGATTCTCTTCAAATTTATACCCTAGATAGCAATTTCCCATCAACTGGCATGAGTCTCATTCCTGGGAAAATTGCAGGAGCTCCGTAATATTTTTCAGAAAAATGTAGCTAAAGTTCAGACTCCACTATGATTATAATTGATCATCAAACAATAAATTTATTGAATTTGGATTCCAATTGAATTATTTATTCTGAATCACCCATGCTGAAAGCATGGTATCATAGAACTTTCCTTGGAGAAGACTGGAGAGTTGAAGATGGGAAATGAAGCTATCCTGCTAAGATGTAGGAGAATAGAAATTCCTCAGAAATTGATTAATATGTTCCATCGTACTAGAATTGGAATGAGAATACAAAGAGTTGCATGGTTTGGATTAAGGGAGATTCTATAGAGAGGATGTCTCGGAGAATATGCTTGGAATGGAATGTCGAATTAATTGTAATGATAAGCTCAGACATATTATCAATGGAAGGTGTTGATTGTATTGACAGTCACAGTTCATGGAAAGCAATGAGCATCCCGCCTTCAGAGTAGTGGTTTAGAAATTAATATCGGGGCACCGAGCTTCGTTCCGGAATACAAAGCATAGAAGCATGAAAGCATAGTTCATATTATTCATTCATTGATACACTGAACACAATTCTTTCAATTGATTGAGGAAGGACCAACAGGAACAGCCTGTATTTTACCTGCCTGTAGGTCCAAAACTGTTGGCAGCCCTGATCTGCTGTTGAAAGTACTGTTGAGATCGTGTCTTACCGAAATTAATTTTAAAAGTGTTAAGTGTGTTGGAGGAAGCATTTTCATACGACAAGTAACAAGTCGAGTTGTGATTTTGTGGAATTAATTTAAATTTGCGTCTAGAGTAGTTTTTCGTCAGGTAAATTCATAAGAAAGTAAGCTAGACCAGTTTTTAAGGTTAGCAAAAGAAGCTGGCTTTAGAGATTGTGACGTTTCGAAGTGGCAAATGGACTTTGATACACTTGCATCAAACCTTTGAATGTAAAATTTACCAGGCATGGGAGCAGGAGAAAACAACGGAAATCAAGGTCAGAAAGCTTGGTGAGTAAGAGAAGGAGAAGCATCCACATCCATTTGTAGCACTGTTTCTTATACATGAATGCTTGTAGACCGCTATCTTCTGTAGCCTACTAGTTACTGAACATCTCAATACTCTATCACCTGTTGCCGTTAAAATAGCTACGATTTGTTATCTTCATTGTTGTCTTAGCAAAGTAGTGGAAAAATCGAATGAATAACAATATAATAAGTAATTAAAGTATGATCGTAGTTTTAAATATTATCCGCAATGGTCAATATGTTATTCCCCTAAATTATTAAGAATGAGGCTCACAGTTCAGTGTGCAAGAAAAGTAGTGTGAGTGTACCACACCAGATTTTTTACATTTCTATTGTGTATACTAGCCTACAATTTCAAAGTTCTCAATTTCTCACACTGAATATGACACCATTGGTGTTGGAACAATGTTTGCGATTTTTACAATAAATAAGTAATATTTTTGACAACAATTCAGTGTTCTCATTATTATTAGATAACACAATATCTCACCAGCAACAGTATCCAAAGTGTTTACTATTTGTTCATTTTTTATTGGTTCATATTGAATATCGTGGCACCGAGCTTCGCTCGTTATTTATTTATTGACTTTTGATAAACCGAACACAATTCTTCAAAATGATTGGGGAGAAAACATAACAACAGGTCAATGTAACTTACCGAGCGCGAGGTCTACTGTTCACAGAGCTACTAGTGATTAATAGTGTAATGAAAATGAATGGTTAGTCTCTGAGACTAGTTTTGATGACAATCAACATAAAAAGAAAATCATTTTCTCACTCCCATATCCCGATTTCCCATTTCATGAAGTTCAAAAATGTATAAGAACTAGTCTCGAACACAAATCATTTACCATATTCACAGTATGATGCATTCACTTGGAATATGCAAAGATATCGAATTTTCTCCAACATGTATCCAAAGTTCAGACTCCACTATTGAATTGATTATCAAAAAATAAATTTCATTGAATTTGAATTGCAATACACTATCTATTCTAAATTACTCATGCATGAAGCATGGTTTCATACAGTGATTCCTTTGGAGAAAACTGGAGAGTTAGGCTAGTTTCACACTCATTCGGTTTGTTTCGTTTCCGGTTCGTTTTCGGCAAATTCCGATAAGTGTGAAATGGTAATTCGGTTTGAATTCGGTACCGAATAGAAACCGCATAGAACGCCCACTTGACTCTAATAAATTCCATCAGGTTTCAATTCGTTGCTAGCGAGAGGCTAGCTTGACACTACTTTGACACACTTTCGGTTCGTTTCGTTTTCGGCAAATTCCGATAAGTGTGAAACGATGATTCGGTTTGAATTCGGTACTGAATAGCAACCACATAGCACCGAACGCCCCCTCGACACGAATAGGTTACATCATATTTGAATCCATTGCTAGGGAAACAGGAAAAAAAGTATTTTATACACACTTGCCTTTTTTGTTTTTATTTCAACCTGATATCGTGGTTATCTGTTTCAAATTTCCAAGTCAAAATCATACGGTCAATTCATTTCTGTTAGTTCACAGGAACTTTTTTTTCTCAATGATAGTTTGCTAAAAAAATATAAAAGATATAAATTAAAACTCAGGGAGAATTTTTATTTTTTCCCCACGAATATTACATGATTTCATCAAGGAGAGAAGAGATGAGGTTTTAATACCATGTATCAAAACAAGGAACAAATTTTCGATTTAAAAAAATAATCAAAAAGAAACTATTAAAATAATTCACAATTTTCAATTAACTTTAAAATTTTGTTGTTCAAGAAATAACATCTTACAATTTAACACCAGCTGTCATATTTAAATATACCAGCATTAACTGTGAAAACCCAAACACAGCTGTGTTTGAGGAGAAAATACCTAATTAGAACCGTACGAATTAAAACCTGACATGTATGAAAGCCCCATTCGTTTTCGGTAACGAACCGAACCGAACCGAAATTGAACCGAAACGAATGAAACCGAATGCGTGTGAAGCTAGCCCAAGAGATGGGGAACTAGAGCCATCCTGCTGAGATGTGGAATAATAGACATTCCTCAGAAATTGATTAATATGTTCCATCGCACTAGAATTGGAATGAGAATACAAAGAGATGCATGGTTTAATGGATTCAATAAAACTATGATGAAGGGAGATTCTATAGAGAGGGATGTCTCGGAGAATTTGCTTGGAATGGAATGTCGAAGCAATTGTAATGATAAGCTCAGACATTTATATCTATGGAAGGTGTTGATTGTATTAACAGTTCAGAGTTCATGAGAAGCAATTGAGCAATCCGCCTTCAGAGTTGTGGTATAGAACTTAATATGGGGGACCGAGCTTCGTTCCGGAGTACAACAGCATAGAAGCATGAAAGCATAGTTTATATTATTTATTCATTGATACACAGAACACAATTCATCCAATTGAATGGGGGAGGCCAACAGGCACAGTCCAAAACTGTATCTTCCCCGAATAATTTCGAGACTTTTCTTTTTGCTGGTGGTGCCTGAAAAAAATTTTAGTTTCTAGTTATCGGTAGTTAATTTTATTTTATTTTTTGTAATAAGTGTTGATTTATCAACCGTTGCATTGTTAAATTCTGGCAGTAAAGAATTGAATTGAATCGAATTTGATGTATACACTATAAATACCGTAGGTCCAAGAAGTAAGTTATGTTCCATACACTTTCGAATTATAATAATGTTCAGTCCAAACATTTAAAACGGAAAATCAAATTTATATTTTCTACAAATCAAATTGAATAACAAAATCACACTCACTAATAACTGAGAACTGTAAAATAATGATTAACTTTGAAAATGTTGATATAGGTACTTAAATTTGAAAGAAATGAATCTTGAATAACTAATATCGTTGGTCATGTCAACAAATCAGATAATGTTGATCGATAATTGGCAGATAATACTTCTCGTGAGATCCGCTGATTTATTGAAATACATAAATACATCTGAACATAATTCTGTCTCTCTCCCACACGGGCACTTGCATCTTCCGTTATCGACAGACGACGAAATTATCATATGTTTCTCCAAGGATGAATAATTATTATCCTTTTCATGTCCTTCAGCAAATTTTTCCAGGGATGAGACCTAGAGCAATCGAATTTTTATCATAGACCTAATAGTTCCGAATTTGAAGAAAATCGTTAGAGCCGTTTTCGAAATCCGTTGGACATAAATGTATAACCATATAACCATATCGATATGAATATTTTTTAAAAATGTATGAATTAAGAGCTACTTGCGTAGCAAATATGCGTCAAACATAATATTTTTTCTATTCCGTACGTGTGTAAGCTAGTTCTTTGCTTTATAGTAAAATATCGGGGCACCGAGCTTCACTCGTTATTTTTATTATTGATAAACAGAACACAATTTTCTCTAAAATGATCGTGCTTATATTTCACAGCTGACTATATGTCATCTTATGAATTTTGGGGATGCGATATTTTGATTTTTCACTCGCTCACACTTTTTTACTATCTACAGCTGTTTCAGGATGAATTATCCTTTTAATGTCGTTCAGCGAGTTTTCCCAAAGATGAGACCTAGTGCAATCGAATTTTTATATCATAAACCACTATGTTCCAAATTTCGTGAAAATCGTTAGAGCCATTTTCGAGATCTGTTGAACATAAATAACCAGATATAAATATATAAAAATACAAAAATTGCTCCCTTAACATAATAAGATAGATTCGTAAAATATACATTCATATTTGTGGTATACATGCATGATACAGCATTTATATACGTCTGTATGTCTTTTATTATAAATAGCTTGAACTATTACCCAAGATAAGTAAAGCTAGTTCACTTTTTGTTTTTGAAGCACAGCAGGTTCCTTCTGTAAACGGCAAATCCATTTTCTAAAGGCGAGCAGGTAAGTCGTTCAAACTTTGCGCCTTATTCTGAACGCTTTCGTCGTATCTTGTGTATTTTCTCGTATGTGAAAGCTTCAACTTATCTGCTATATAAAAGACTCTATGCTCTTATATGCTTCAGAGACAGACAAGTCTTACGAAGTATATTTGTAGAGTCGTATAGGACACGCTTGAATGAACTCCACTGCATAATCGAGTAGCAAAAACTCGAGGTGGGTAAAGTTCATTCAAAGAAGTGCTTTGTATCCTAAAACAAAAGTTTCAAAGCGGACATCGAATATTCAGGAGGAAAAAAAGACTGCCTTTTGCTAGGATTATGTCCAACTTTCAAAGTCTGGTTCCATATAACACACTCATATTCTATTCCGAATTAAATCAATGATGCAATATCCATATGCAAATATTAAACTGACATGAATGTATATATTGAATTGGAGTGTATTTGTCATGACAATACAGTACAGTGAATTGATCTCCATAAATACATTCATCGTGATGAATTTGCGACTTTCTAGGCTACTGAAATTATTAAAATACAATGGATCAGGTACCCTTTTTATCCTATTATATTAAGCGAGCAATTTTTGTATACTTGTTTATATCTGGTTATCTGGTTATATGGTTATTTATGTTCAACGGATCTCCAAAACGGCTCTACCAATTTCACGAAATTTGGAATTTCGGAATACAGTAGGTTTATGATATCAAAATTCGATTGCAATAGGTCTCATCCCTGGGAAAACTCGCTGAAGGACATGAAAAGGATATATTCATCCTGGGAAAAAAAAGATGATGATTTCGTCGTCTGTCGATAACAGAAGATGCGTGTGCCTGTGAGGGAGATCAGCTGTGTAAACAATTAGCTTACCGTATCTCGCAAAAATCTAGAACTTTAATTGACTCGATCAAATACAGTAATCTGATTTGTTGACATGAGATGGTATATATATATATATATATATATATATATATTATATATATATATATATATATATATATATATATATATATATATTATATATATATATATATAGATATTGTATCATAGTACTCAAAGTTAATCATTATTTACAGTTTCAAGTGAATAGTAAGTGTTTTTTGTTATTCAATTTGGTATGTAAACATCTAAATTAGAAATTTATGTTTTCAAATATTTGGACTGAAAATTTCCCTGAATTCAAGTGTATGGAACATAACCTACTTTTTGGAATATCTATAGTGTATAAATCAGAATTTGGAGAAAGAACAGTTTGTGCTGTTCCTGTTAGTCCTTCCTCAATCATTTTGAAGAATTGAGTTTTGTTTATCAATAAATAAATAACGAGCAAAGCTCGGTGCCTCGATATTTCTATCTAAACACACAATTGGCCACTTTTCAAGAGCCATTTTCAAATGTGAGAATGCCTACACTTGAAAATGGCCCTTCATGAGTTGGAGCTAGTGAGTTTTGAGAAATAACAAGGGTCTAAGGAACTTGATAGCTTTTATGCCTTTCAATGAATGAATGAATGGATGAAAAAAGTTTTTTATTCACAAAAAGCAAATGTTACAAACATTTGAAATGCTAACTTTACAATAATTTGAAAGATATACTCCTCACCTAGAACGAGTCTGTGTGTGAGGAGGGTCGTGTGCAATACAGTATAGTCAATTTGCGTAGCACTTAACACTTGAAAAAATGTCTGTTTATGAATTATAACTACTTAAAAAATAATCGGCTATAATCACTCTATAGAGTATATACATAAGTTATGTAAAAACTTATTGGTTGATGAATCTTGTTTTGTGCAGATAAAAAAAAATCTATTAGGACCTATTATGTTATCCAACAGTACAGGAGAGGAAGTAAGAGATGGGATTTGAAATTTCAGATTAAGTGAAGGTAAGGTAAGGTAATACATCGATAAATAGAGAAACTCAATTATCAAGATTTTTGCAATAACTGTAAGTAGGAATTTGGAATTGATGTTGTTTTCCATGACGAAAAACTATATAATATCTTTGTTGTAGTTTAGACACTGCAGACTGATGAAGCTCCTCTTCAGGAGTGAAATGCATTCCTTAATCTCCAACAAAAGTAAGTGTTTTTTTTCAAATATCTACAGGTAACACAGTGTCTGAACTTCAACAGAGTTAAGAATTTGGGTCTGTACTTGCTGATTGAAGACTTGGAGTCTGATTCATGAACAGATTGATTTCAGGGAAAGGGTATGATTTTCGTATCATGATCTTCTCATATTTCTAATTTTGTCGTATGTTTTTTTTCAAATTTTTAAGCCTTCTCAAGTTTTTTGGAAGGTACTCCATACTCACTTACATACAAAGTTTCTTGCTCAATGTAAAATTTCATTTTGGAAGAATAAGAATTTGATTAGAACAAATGTGGAGTGAATAATAATGAATATTGCGTTAACCATACTCATTCCATCATATCATCCTGAGTTAATCGAATCACAAATCATTTCGAATTGAGTAACTAGTATTTTTGTGAACTGTAGATCTCACGAAGTTCTCTCATCAACAAATATCTGATGTCACCTGTTTGAAATGTTAACAAACTCAGTTCACGTTTGAATTTGTATTCCATATGATATAATTCATTCAGTTCCGTGATAATCTTTCCATCTGATGAAAACTAATTTTTTACAATCAAAAATATTATAATTTCTTCAGCATTATTGAGGTATTTGATCATTACCTATCAAATTAGTTTTTTTTTAATGTGAGAATATGATACTGATGGGCACGCATAATATACCATAGAGAAACAATAGCGTAAGTAAATATCCCATGATATAGGGCGTTTATGTCGTAACTTTTACTGTTATCTAAAGCCGACTACTGTCGATTATTGTCAATTTCTACCGTTTTTTTGGGGTGGATAGTGTATGAACGGCATAATCGAGAGACTACTAGCGTCAGACAGCTGCATAAGAAAGAACTACGTGAATTATCGGCTTGGGATAACAGTAAAAGTTGCGACATGAACGCCCTATACCATGGGATATCTATTATGCTATCGTTTCTCAATGATAATACCATGTCTGCAAAACAAAATATTGAGACCAAATACCTTAAAGATGCATTACTCTTCGAAGTCTTTGGTTGAAATCATAGACCTTATGGAAATAGACACGGCTTCTCCAGAACATCTGTGTAATCCACTTGTCATCTGATTGATTATGAATAATTCTATAGTCTGATCAATCCTATCTTCATCAAAGTAGATGATTCTATAATATAGTGATATCAGAGTATAGAGGAATTCCATTTCTTTTCATATAATCCTTAAAAGCAAAATTACAAAAAAAACCTTGTGTATACATCGACGCGCAGTTGAAAAAGGAATATTCCTGCTAAATCTCATGGAATTCTATCAACGCGTTTAGCCGTAGTTGCGTTACATACAGACAGACAAAAGAAAATTCGAGTTGAAACGTCATAGATCTCACTACGATCGGCCAATTACTAGTAGTTCTATGAACAGTAGACCTGGCGCAGTTATAACCATAGCCTCCTCTTATAATGTCCATCAGAGTGAATCCTGTCTGTATGTCGTGTCGGCGATATATCGGTGTGTGAAAACGGCTATATGGCAGTTGGGTTGGTGTATCAAGATGCAAACATCAAAAGCTAATCTCCTTTAAGACATATTTATATTCATTTGTGGTTAATATCGGGGTACCAATAAGCTTCGCTCGTAATTATTTTCATTTATGATAAGAAGAACATAATTCTCTAAAATGATCATGCTTATATTTCACAGCTGGCTATACGTCATCTTGAATGATGGAATGAATCTCGGGGATGCGATTATTTGATTTTTCACATACTCACTCGCTCACTCACTTTTTTACTAACCACAGCTATGTTTCAGTCAAGGATGAATTATCCTTCAATGTCATTCAGCGAGTTTCCCCAAGGATGAGACCTAGTACAATCGAATCTTTATATCATAAACCCACTATTTTCCAAATTTCGTGAAAATCGTTAGAGCCGTTTTCGAGGTCCGTTGAACATAAATAACCAGATATAAATTGAAACTGATATAAAAATAACCAGATATATATAAATACAGAAATGCTCGCCTCAATATAATAGGGAGTTAAGTCCAACGGATCTCGAAAACGGCTCTAACGATTTTCACGAAATTTGAACATAGTAGGTTTATGATAAAAATTTGATTGCACTAGGTCTCATCCCTGGGAGAACTTGCTGAAGGACAT
>NW_024091460.1:0-20082 GCF_014356525.2 Nilaparvata lugens
TGTGGTTAATATCGGGGTACCAATAAGCTTCGCTCGTAATTATTTTCATTTATGATAAGAAGAACATAATTCTCTAAAATGATCATGCTTATATTTCACAGCTGGCTATACGTCATCTTGAATGATGGAATGAATCTCGGGGATGCGATATTTTGATTTTTCACATACTCACTCGCTCACTCACTTTTTTACTAACCACAGCTATGTTTCAGTCAAGGATGAATTATCCTTCAATGTCATTCAGCGAGTTTCCCCAAGGATGAGACCTAGTACAATCGAATCTTTATATCATAAACCCACTATTTTCCAAATTTCGTGAAAATCGTTAGAGCCGTTTTCGAGGTCCGTTGAACATAAATAACCAGATATAAATTGAAACTGATATAAAAATAACCAGATATATATAAATACAGAAATGCTCGCCTCAATATAATAGGGAGTTAAGTCCAACGGATCTCGAAAACGGCTCTAACGATTTTCACGAAATTTGGAACATAGTAGGTTTATGATAAAAATTTGATTGCACTAGGTCTCATCCCTGGGAGAACTTGCTGAAGGACATGAAAACGGTAATTCATCCTTGGCTGAAACAGCTGATACTTTCGTCATCTGTGGATAGTAAAGTGAGCGAGTGATTCTGTGGAGAATCAAAATATCGCATCCCCGAAATTCATAAGCTGACATATAGCCAGCTGTAAGATATAATAAACACGATCATTTTAGAGAATTGTGTTCAGTTTATCAACAAATTAAAATAACGAACGAAGCTCGGTGCCCCGATATTGTTGGAACAAAAAGTGCAGTAGCGTTTAGAATGCGATGCACATAATTTATAAAATGAGAGAGAACTGCTTTATACACGAAAAGAATTGGAAATTCACGAATAACGCATCATCACGTCTGAACTAGAATTGGACTGATTAACTTGAAATTTTGTATATAGATTCTTAATTACACCGAGGATGGTTATAGATCCATCTCAAATTCTTGAAGATCTCATTAGGTTGAGTTTTCTATTCAAGTTTTATTGACCGAGCCAAGTGAGGTCTAAGATGATCGTGGACAGTTTTGCATTTCTCTTTATGTTTATATGTGCTGCATTTACGGCGAAACCCGGTAATATATTCTTATGAAATTTGACAGGTATGTTCCTTCATAAATTGCGCGTCGACTTATATACAAGTTTCTTTTTGGAAATTTTGCTTCTCAACGATAATATGAAAGGAAAAGGAACACCCTTCATACGCCAATAGTGGAGTAAGAATCAGACTATAGAATCATTCATCATAAATCAGCTGTCGAATGGATTGTAAATTGCATGCAATTCAATATCTCAATGTAACTTAGTGAAAAAACAGCTATTGTGTGGACTATTGATTGCATGCAGTGAGGCAAGCAATTGATAACTTGAAATAGCATAGTATTTTTCCCGACTTTTCTCTGCTTTCAACTCGGTAGGCTTTTGATGATAATACATAGCTGTTTACATCAAAATATCGGGGCACCGAGCTTCGCTCGTTATTTATTTATTGATGAACAGAGCACAACATTTTTCAAAATGATTAGGGAAGGACTAACAGGCACAGCCCGAAACTGTTTCCCCGAATTTCGATTCATACACCATTCATAATGGTCCAAAAAAGTAGGTTATGTTCCATACACTTGAATTCAAGTCCAATTTTCAGTCCAAATATTTGAAAACAGAATTTTCTAACTTTGATTGTTTACAAATCAAACTGAATAACAAAATAACACTCACTATAAACACTTAAAACTGTAAAATAATGATTAACTTTGAATTTTATGATGTATACCATCTCATGTCAACAAATCAAATTACTGTATTTTGATCGAGTCAATTGAAATTTCTAGATTTCTCGCGAGATACGGTAAGCTAATTGATTAAAAAGCTGATCTCCCACACAGGCACACGCATCTTCTGTTATCGACAGACGACGAAATCATCATCTAGTTTTCCAAGGATGAATTATCCTTTTCATGTCCTTCAGCGAGTTTTCCCAGGGATGAGACCCAGTGCAATCGAATTTTTATATCTTAATCCTACTATATTCCAAATTTCATGGAAATCATTAGAGCCGTTTTCAAGATCCGATGAACATAAATAACCACATAACCAGATAACCAGATATAAAAATAGAAAAATATGAACAAATATACAGAAATTACTCGCTTAATATAATAGGATTATTAGCATTGTCGTTACAACAACTCAAACAGTCATTAGTCGTTTATACACCGATAACTATCCAGTGAGGATAGAATGTTATTACATTCTATACTCTCTGTAACTATTTCGCCGAAAGTACAGGACAGAATTTACTCTGATGGACAGTATTATAGGAGACTGTGGTTTATAACTGCGCGAGGTGTACTGTTTACAGAACTACTATTATTAGGCTCTTCCGGAGCATGGGTTACCTGCTAGTTTCTAGGAACTTCATAGAATGGATAAATACATTTTTTCACATGTTCTGATCCTCACCGTTTTCCCCCTGATCCTCTTTAGAACTTTTTTCTTGTAATGTTATGAACATTTTTGCATTCATCATGGAATCATACCCGTGGATTTCCCTCCTCAAGTCATGTTTCATCCAGATTGCAGGGCTGCTTCATACATTATTAACTCACAGGACCACAATAATAATTCTTCCCTCGACGTACATAATGCTTCACCAGCAGACATTAAACATTCATGAATAATTGCTATCATATCCCTGAATGGCACAAACTAGATAGCCTGGAAGTGTTGTGCTTCATGTGGTTCAAATAAGGCTACTTTCATTGGTTCACAATTCACTCATCAAAACTCATTTTTCCTATTTTCCAAATCATTTTTGTTCATTAAGAACTTGATGCTTCCCGATTTCACAGAATTCACCAAATCCACAAGATTATACAATAGAGAAACAATATAGTGTATGTAGATATCCCATGGTATAGGGCGTTTATGTCGCAACTTTCACTGTTATCTAAAGTCGATTACTATCGATTATTGTATATTTTTACTGTTTTGTTGGGGTGAGTGTGTATGAACGGCACAATATGAGAGACTGCCAGCGTCACACACCTACTTGGGAACGAAATACGTGAACTATCGACTTGAGATAACAGTAGAAGTTGCGACATGAAGGCCGACATGGGATATCTATTTACGCTATTGTTTCTCTATGATTATACTGAGGGAGCAGAGTTTTCAATAATTTATTTATCCACAATGGAAATGACACTAATGTAATAACATTGGTGGATGGAATAATAAGGTAGTCCTTGTGCTATTTTACTTCCAATTTATAGTGACAACGTCAAGATAAGGTGGGAATTTCAATTGTACAATTTTTATAAAATTTTAGTCCAAAATGATCTTACAGTTATTACAAAATTATCATTTCATACACTTATCTTGAAATAAACTCTAGATTTTACCCACTCTTCTATTTCACTACTTAGTTTTTGTTATTCTATTGTTTATGAAGTGATATGGGACTATATTAGCAAAGTATTCCATGAAGTATGTGAATTGATGTTTATTTATAGTTAATCTTGTAAAGTTTCGAGTATAAGGATTGAGTACAGACGGACGAAGGTTGTGTAGATGTGTATTCAAAGTAAGATGCTGCTTATTTCTATTGGCATGTGTAATGATTTTCCTACAATTGAGACGAAACCGGGAAAACATGTAACGGTGTGCGAGCCTCGGTCCTCTGAATGGATCTGTTTTCCATTCAGAGGGACAAATTGACAATTCTCGTTATATTATTATTAATTTTGTTCCAGTTTGAAGAAGAAACCGATAAAAATAGTAGGAGTAAAATTAGGAGATTAATTGCGTGGGTGAATCTTAGTAAAGTGTAGTGAGTCTTCTTAAATCGTATACGAGTGTTTCTAAAGAGTCAAAATTTGTATTAAGGAAATGGTGAGTGCCAAACTTTTGTTGTTTCTTATATAGCTAAAAATTTTAGCTACATACAATGACCGAGGCCCGAATTTAGTTGCAGCAAGTAAGTAAGTTTCCAAGTATTGAAATTGGAAATGGATATGCCTTCTTGAACTGAATCGATTGCTCAATCACTTTTTTGTTTGAAATTTTAGATGAGACATGATTTTATTAATGAGTTTTGATTAGTTCAATAAACCTGAAGTAAAATTTTATTAGTATTTTCAATGAAGCTCCTGGCTCGTAGTTACTATAGTTGCTATAATAGGTGACAATTTATGATAATGATGATAATCTGTGCATTTGAATGAACGAATCCACTAAAAGCTCCCAACCAATCGAGGATTCAAATACTGGAAGAAGATTTGATAGCAGTAAACTTTAGCAAATATTATAGAAGAGAAGAAACTGTTTACAATATTAACGGGGAGAATGTCTCCTTTCTATTTGTGTCTGGATAATTTTTATCCGACCCATAGTTATCTTTTAATCATTGATTATGTTCATTAATGAATTGGAAATTCGAGAAAGTTGCAATTTTACACGAATTGGCAACCCTGTAATTTCTTCGGATGGAGGACCAAGTCTCAACTTATTTCACACAGACTATAGCATATCATTTTTCCCACCTTTTCTCTGCTTTCAACTCGGTAAGCTTTTGATGATAGTAGCATAGTTGTTGTCAAAAAAAAATTATTAGCATTGTGGAGTGATCTGTGGTCTAGTGGATAGAGTACCTGCGTAGCAGCATAGAGATCCCGGGTTAAAAACCTCTCAATATCAAAAGTTTTTCAACCAGATCACTCCCGTGTTATCGGATGGGCACGTTAAACTGTTGGTCCCGGCTGAAGTATGACAGTCGTAAGGCCCCATTGACGGCTTAAATTATATATTCAGGCGGTGGGACCTTCCCGCAAGGGACTCCCCACCAGCCATACGAATTTACTTTTTATTAGCATTGTAATGTTAATAATAATCGTCGATACAACAAGCCAAACCAAGCCAAGCAAACCAAGCCAAGCCAATTAGGTCTAGTTGTTTATACACCGATATCTCGTCGACACGACAGGACAGGACATAATTAACTCTGATTTGACAGTATTAGAGGAGGCTGTGGTTGTCAACTGCGCGGGGTCCACTGTTCACAGAACTACTAGTATGGATGTTGTAATCATAGAAGCACTCCCAGCACAATAGCATTGAGCTAATTACAGCGCCGTGGCTGAGTGGTCTCAGTGATTGCAGAACGACTGGAGCTATACAAGGCAGCAAGTTGAGCCGCCATTTTGATTTTCATCACCGCCGTCAAAGAGCCACTTTCACTCGCCAAGATTAAACTTGGGATAGTAGCCTACTTGATAAGGTTCACTCTGTATCAATCCCTCCCTTACACTATCTTTCCCTCACTGTAACTCTCATTCATTCCCTCTTTAACACTCACAGTCTCTCACTCTCTCTTCCGGTCGTGTGTTAATGGGAAGGATATTTTATATCCTTCTTAGAGAATTGACAATTATTTGTTGAAACACCGTCGTTTTATGAAGTTACATCACATTATTATATTATCGTTACTCTAATCTTTATTCTCATTGATTAATTATTTATACTTTGTAAAATTCGTTGAATAACTAGCATTATCGTCATTTAATGTAAATATGTGTATGAGCCAGTAAATATTGTAACATACGTAAATAAAGAAATCTAATCTAAAATCCAATCTAATCTCTCTGAGAGACTGAAATGACTAAAACTGTCCAGCCATAGACGATAACATGACATTTTTCCTTCACTCATCTCATCAACATAAACCCATTATAGAATTTATTAATTGTATATAAACTCATATTGTTTAGAATATCCACTGCATTACTGCTGTATATTGCTGGAACTGTTTCAACGAACATGTTTGTCGAATTTTTTTTTCAGTGTGGACACGGTTCA
Source organism: Nilaparvata lugens (assembly GCF_014356525.2). Taxonomy (NCBI): domain Eukaryota; kingdom Metazoa; phylum Arthropoda; class Insecta; order Hemiptera; family Delphacidae; genus Nilaparvata; species Nilaparvata lugens. The sequence continues at coordinate 5,897 of NW_024091460.1, forward strand.
AGATTCAAATTATCCAGTTCTTAACTTTTCAAGTAGAGTTCCTCATTTAAACATTACTCTGAGTTAAATTCCCAACAGCTCTATTCCATCACAACCCGGTCGTGTTTTGATGAAAAGGATATTATTTTATATTTTTTTCAGAGAATCGACAATTATTTGTTGAAACACCGCCGATTTATGGAGTTACATCACAATATTATAATATTATCGTTATTCAATTGCATTCAATCTTTATTCTCATTGATTAATTTTTTATACTTTGTAAAATTCTTCAAATAATTAGCATTACCGTTATTTGATGTAAATTAGTGTTCAAGCCAGTAAATATTGTAACATACATAAATAAAGAACTCTGATCTTATCTTATCTAATCTCTCTCACTCTCTCTCTCTTTTGGAGTTATATAGAATTATTATCTATGTATTATAATATCTCTTATTATTATGAGAATGTAATAAAATCATGTTATGTAGCTGTGTTATCATTTAAGATGATTTGTAAAACTGTAATTTTGTAACCATGTTACCATAGGCGACAAGCCCATCAAAAATTGTAAAATAAAATCTATCTATTTCTCTCTCTTCGACCTAGATGTAGAGAGTTAGTGGGAAAGATATTTTGAATATTCTTTCCGAAGAATGGCCATTGATATGTCCAAAGCTCCGCCAATTTATGTAGATGCATAACAATATTATCTATAGTTATCAAAAAATTGCTTTTTTCATATTATATACAGTCCAATAATAATTTTTTCAGTCTATATTTTGTAAATTCATCTATAATTTTGCTGTATTGTAAGCTATTGTATATAAGTGTATAAGCCAGTATATATTGTTGTAATCTACATGAATGAAGTACTCAATCAATCAACCTAATATAACCTTTCCCTCTCCAGTGGCAAATATTATTATTTGTTAGAACACTGCCGATTAGAGAAGGTACATTACAATATTATATTATAATCAATAGTCACTTTCGATGGTTGTTGAAAACGATTTGACTCAGTGGTCGCACTGATAATGCTATCGTTTACATAAATTGAGAATCATTCGCCTGGTACTACCGTTGGGAGTGTGACCGCTTGAGCCAGCTCCTCAAAATATGATTCATGAGTTGTGAATCACTTCCCGGTGGTACGGAACCTACCTACAACTGTAGTTTCAGTCGTTTCTCCTCATCAATAAGGTGGACCCACGCACAAGCCTGGAGCTGATGTGGGCATCACCTTCATCTCCTTTAGTGATCAGCATAACTTTCTTTTTTCAAGTGTCTTTCAAGCCAGCTCCAATTAACATTGCAGAAGCAGAGATCGGAATGGAGAATTAGCATTTGGAGCTTGAAGATTAGAGCTGATTACTTTCTAGAGGGGAATAAGATTAGGAGAAAAATCAGGAGTAGGGGAGTTTGTGCACTTTGGACTTGATGTAGGAATTTGCAAGAGAGCAGAGACTTTGGGTATGAATGAGGCAGTGCTGTCAGGGCGAAATTAGTTTAGTTCAAGTATTATTTCTATTTTCAAGTATCTCGGATAAATATTCAAAATTCTCACAAGAAGGAGAGTAAGGTCACGTATTGTACCCGCATTCCTAACCACTGTAAGATATTTCATTAAAGTGTGTAATGAATGTAAATTCAATAAATTTCACAGTTGTGTTGTGTGTGATATTGTGGTACTTTTCCATAATGAAAACACAAACTGAAATTTGCGTTTTTATTATTCAATAAATCTTTATCGAAGGTGTATACAAAAATCTGGTGTGTCGCACTCACACAACTTTCCTTGCCGTTATGAATATTGCTCACCTGACGCTAGTGTTCACGCGCATCTCAAGTCCACTATTCAAACATCTAAGCCAGCTGGTGACAGGACAATAACACTGGAGACACACGAGGACCACGAGGTCTGCTATCTCTTCATAGTGAATGATTTAATAGAATCAACAGTTGTCAACAACAGCAATCGAATAATCACATTTTCTCGAATTTCGAGCTTATTTCCATTTTCAGGTGAAAAATGTTACTGAACATTCATTGTAGAGATTTTTCATGCTTAATCCTTTCCACTTGATTTTTTTTTGTTCAATTTGTATCTGAAGCCTGATAATTGGAAATCTAAAATCAAACTTGGATAGATGGGGCGGAGCTCCTGAAATTTTCTCCGATATGGGACTTGTGGCAGTTGATAGAGCTTATCAATGACTATTATTTCAGGTATGAATTTGATCAAAATCGTTGGAGCCATTTTCGATAAAATCGTGAAAAACCCTGTTTTTGACAACATATTCGCCATTTTAGCCGCCATCTTAAATTGCATCTGATTGAAATTTTTTGTGTCGGATCCTTATAGTGTAAGGACCTTGAGTTTCAAATTTCAAGTCATTTCGTTAATTGGGAGATTATATATCGTGTACACAGACGCACACACACACACACACACACACACACACACACCACACACACACACACCACACACACACCACACACACACACACACACACACACACACACACACCACACACACACACACACACACAACACACACACCACACACACACACACACACACACACACACACAACACACACACACACACACACACACACACACACACCACACACACAACACACACACACACACACACACACACACACACACCACATTCCTGGACTCAGGGGACCTTGAAACGTATAGAAATTTAAAAATTGGTGTACCTTATTTTTTTCGGAGAGCTATACTTTCCTAAAAGGGCGAGGAAAGTGAAAATATAGATACAACGTAAGCATTAGCAATATCAAAGTGATTTGGAATAGAACAGAAGTACGTAAATAACGATTAGTTCTGGAAAAACAATAATGCGTTTATGAAGAAAGTGAATACTGAAAAAATATTACTTATGCTTTAGTCTATCAAATCAAATCACTTTCTATTTCTATTTCCATGCAATATAGGCCCACATGATATGATAATAATAGTACCGGAAAAAAGCCTCTGTCAATACTCGCTGAATTCAGGATGAATTTTGCAAAATTCCAAGTTGATAATTTTATCGACCGAGCGAAGTGAGGTCTAAGATTCAAGTCGACGGTTTTGCATTTCTCTTTATGTTTATATGTTTATATGTTTATATTTATGTTTTTATGTTCCGAATTCACAGCGAAACGCAACAATAGATTCTCATGAAATTTGACAGGTATGTTCCTTTTCGAATTTCGCGTCGACGTATACATACGATTTTTTGAAATTTTGCATTTCAAGGATGATACAAAAGGAAAAGGAGTCTCCTTTGAACGTCAATATTACCGTAAAAATCAGACTTTAGAATAATTATTCATCATGAATCAGCTGTCTAGTGGACTATAATACTACCCGACCCGTTCAAAAACATAGAACATCTTGAGAATGTATCTTTCCATCAACGTTAGTAGACAGTTGAATATAATACTACCCGTTCAAAAACATCGAACATCTTGAATATGTATCTTTCCATCAACGTTGGAGACAGTTGCAGCCAAACCTGATAACAGCGCTCACACTCACATTTCGGGACGACACGTCACGGTACGATAGGACAGAAAGCTCTATGTTTATTTAGAATTTTTTCTAGACATTTTAAATTGATAGATTATTCATTGATTTTTGAGAAAACATAACAACAGGTCAATGTTACTTACTGATCGCGAGGTTTACTGTCCACAGAACTACTAGTTAGTAGTTCAGATGTGATGATTCGTGTATTTTCTATCCCGTATGTTTAAGCAAACTCTTTCCTTTAGAATGTTATAGATTATCTCTAATTCACACTCAACAATGGAATTTGGAATATGTATTTATTGGATAGAGTGAACAACACAGTAATCAGACAAGAAAAGACAGGCTATTGCCCAAAACTTCTTCTATCTCTAAATTTTGTCTCACATCGTCCAAAAGGGGAGGTTTTAAAATTAAAATAAATGAGGAACATAAATAAATAATGTCTTTATAGGGTTTGATCTGCAAGAACGCATGATGCAGTGTAATTGTAGTGGACAGATCTAAATATATTGTCAAAAGATAAATGCAAAATACCTGTAATCCTTTGCTAATCTTGCTATTTGCGCTTTTAGTATAATGAGTTGATGCATTCTTCGTATCATGAAAGTTTTTCTGGATTGAGTAGATGGAGCGAGTGTTGGAATATATACTAGCTTACAATAAAGCTTACTCTGTTGTATTGTAGTTCACCCTTTTACGGAGGGATGTCTTTTATCCCAGGGCTTATGTCACTTTCAAAGTCAGCTTTGAAGTTTCGAAAACTTTCCAAACTACTTTGGATGAGACCGACCCATGAAAATGTGGCAAAGTGAGCTCTCTTGAAAATTAAGCAGCTCCTTCAGACTTTTATGATCGCACATGAATCAGGTGATAATGCACAGTAAGTGGACTGGCGGTAATATTTTCAGCTCTACTTATCAGATGGGTAAGATTTATTCCGTTGACAACTTCCATCATTAGCGTAATTTAATTATATGATTCCACCTATTACTTGCGAAAGGTATATCCTATTATATCAAGCGAGCAATTCTGTATATATCTGGTTATTTTTATAATGGTTATTTTTATATCTGGATTATTCTTTATCTGGTTATTTATGTTTTACGGATCTCGAAAACGGTTCTAACGATTTTCACGAAATTTGGAACATAGTAGGTTTATGATATAAAGATTCGATTGCACTAGGTCTCATTCTTTGGAAAATTCGCTGAACGACATTAAATGGACAATCATTCTTGGAAAACAGATGATAATTTTGTCGTCTCTCGATAACAGAAGATGCGTTTGCCTGTAAGGGAGAGAGACAGAATTATTTCCAGCTGTGTAATCATAATCAATCAGCGAGAAATTTTATCTAGCTAGACAATTGAATCGATTTGATCAACATAATCTGATTTGTTGACATGACATGATAATCCTCCTAAACTAGAGTATCATAATATTCAAAGTTGATCATTATTTGACAATTCAAGGGATTAGTGAGTTTAATTTGTTATTCAATTTGGTTTGTATATAATCTAAATTATAATTTTCTTATTTTCAAATGATTGAACAGAAAATTAAACCTGAATTGAAGTGTATGGTACATAACCTACTTTCTCGACTATTTTAGTGTTTAAATCAAAATTCGGGAAAGGAAAAGTTTGGGCTGTGCTGTTAGTACTTCCCCAATCATTTCAAAGAATTGTGTTTGGTTCATCAAAAATCAATAAATAGATAACGAGCGAAGCTCGGTGCCCCGATATTAGGATTCAATAGAAAGTTTTTTTATTTTTCTGCTGTTTATTCACAGGGAAATTTCTAGTCGAAAATTTCAATCCAATATATTTCAATCTATAAATTTGAGGGCAACAATAGTCATTGTATTGAGCTATATCTATTGCATTATAGCTATTGTGTAATACGACGAAAGAGAGTATCAGAAAAGAACGCTGTAGATGAAATCAATATGAATCAATAAGGTATGAACAAATAGAAAGCACTTCAGATACTTTTGCTGGTGAGATATTGTGATATCCATCCATAATGAAAATCCTGAATTGTTGTCAAAAATATAAATGTTGTAAAAATCGCAAATATTGTTCCAACACCAATGGTGCCATCTTCAGTGTGAGAAATTGAAAACTTTGAAATTGTAGGTTAGGATACACAATAAGGTTGTAAAAAAAGTGAAGGATAATTGATTATAAGAACCTGCATAATCAATAATTCTTCACTCTTTTACTTTCCTTGGCCTATTACCATAGATATTACTTTCCTTGGCCTATTACCATAGGTAAGGAAAGTATTGCTTTCCAAAAAAAATTAAGATACCCTAATTTAATGTTTTCTATACGTTTCAAGTTCCCATGAGTCCAAAATATGATTTTTGGGTGTTGGTCTGTGTGTATGTGTGTGTGTGTGTGTGTCTGTGAACACGATAACTCCATTCCTAATTAAACAATAGACTTGAAATTCTGAACTTAAGGTCCTTATACCATGAGGATCCGACAATATAGAATTCAATAAAATTCAATTTAAAATGACGGATAATTGCTAATAAACCATGTTTTTCACGGTTTTCTCGAAAACGGCTATAACGATTCTCTTCAAATTTATACCCTAGATAGCAATTTCCCATCAACTGGCATGAGTCTCATTCCTGGGAAAATTGCAGGAGCTCCGTAATATTTTTCAGAAAAATTGAATCTGTTAGATTCCTATCACGATTTTCTCAAAAATGGCATGACAGATTTTTTTCAAATCCATACCCTGTATAGTTATCTATCAGCTCTATTAACTGGCATGAGTCTCCCTCCTGAGAAACTAACAGAGGGTCCACCCCATCCTTGATAAATTGACTTTGTAGCCTCCTTCTCGTGCGTGAGGTAGGTAGGTAGAGCAGTTTATTTAAAAGAACACATAGTCGATATTTTATTTGTAGAACAGCTGTTTTGACGACTTTAAAAAAAATTATCAAATTTCAGAAAAAATATTATTGACAATAATTAAATAAAGTATGATCGTAGTTTTAAATATTATCCGCCAATGGTCAATATGTTATTCCCCTAAATTATTAAGAATGAGGCTCACAGTTCAGTGTGCAAGAAAAGTAGTGTGAGTGTACCACACCAGATTTTTTACATTTCTATTGTGTATACTAGCCTACAATTTCAAAGTTCTCAATTTCTCACACTGAATATGACACCATTGGTGTTGGAACAATGTTTGCGATTTTTACAATAAATAAGTAATATTTTTGACAACAATTCAGTGTTCTCATTATTATTAGATAACACAATATCTCACCAGCAACAGTATCCAAAGTGTTTACTATTTGTTCATTTTTTATTGGTTCATATTGAATATCGTGGCACCGAGCTTCGCTCGTTATTTATTTATTGACTTTTGATAAACCGAACACAATTCTTCAAAATGATTGGGGAGAAAACATAACAACAGGTCAATGTAACTTACCGAGCGCGAGGTCTACTGTTCACAGAGCTACTAGTGATTAATAGTGTAATGAAAATGAATGGTTAGTCTCTGAGACTAGTTTGATGACAATCAACATAAAAGAAAATCATTTTCTCACTCCCATATCCCGATTTCCCATTTCATGAAGTTCAAAAATGTATAAGAACTAGTCTCGAACACAAATCATTTACCATATTCACAGTATGATGCATTCACTTGGAATATGCAAAGATATCGAATTTTCTCCAACATGTATCCAAAGTTCAGACTCCACTATTGAATTGATTATCAAAAAATAAATTTCATTGAATTTGAATTGCAATACACTATCTATTCTAAATTACTCATGCATGAAGCATGGTTTCATACAGTGATTCCTTTGGAGAAAACTGGAGAGTTAGGCTAGTTTCACACTCATTCGGTTTGTTTCGTTTCCGGTTCGTTTTCGGCAAATTCCGATAAGTGTGAAATGGTAATTCGGTTTGAATTCGGTACCGAATAGAAACCGCATAGAACGCCCACTTGACTCTAATAAATTCCATCAGGTTTCAATTCGTTGCTAGCGAGAGGCTAGCTTGACACTACTTTGACACACTTTCGGTTCGTTTCGTTTTCGGCAAATTCCGATAAGTGTGAAACGATGATTCGGTTTGAATTCGGTACTGAATAGCAACCACATAGCACCGAACGCCCCCTCGACACGAATAGGTTACATCATATTTGAATCCATTGCTAGGGAAACAGGAAAAAAAGTATTTTATACACACTTGCCTTTTTTGTTTTTATTTCAACCTGATATCGTGGTTATCTGTTTCAAAATTTTCCAAGTCAAAATCATACGGTCAATTCATTTCTGTTAGTTCACAGGAACTTTTTTTTCTCAATGAATAGTTTGCTAAAAAAATATAAAAGATATAAATTAAAACTCAGGGAGAATTTTTATTTTTTCCCCACGAATATTACATGATTTCATCAATGGAGAGAAGAGATGAGGTTTTAATACCATGTATCAAAACAAGGAACAAATTTTCGATTTAAAAAAATAATCAAAAAGAAACTATTAAAATAATTCACAATTTTCAATTAACTTTAAAATTTTGTTGTTCAAGAAATAACATCTTACAATTTAACACCAGCTGTCATATTTAAATATACCAGCATTAACTGTGAAAACCCAAACACAGCTGTGTTTGAGGAGAAAATACCTAATTAGAACCGTACGAATTAAAACCTGACATGTATGAAAGCCCCATTCGTTTTCGGTAACGAACCGAACCGAACCGAAATTGAACCGAAACGAATGAAACCGAATGCGTGTGAAGCTAGCCCAAGAGATGGGGAACTAGAGCCATCCTGCTGAGATGTGGAATAATAGACATTCCTCAGAAATTGATTAATATGTTCCATCGCACTAGAATTGGAATGAGAATACAAAGAGATGCATGGTTTAATGGATTCAATAAAACTATGATGAAGGGAGATTCTATAGAGAGGGATGTCTCGGAGAATTTGCTTGGAATGGAATGTCGAAGCAATTGTAATGATAAGCTCAGACATTTATATCTATGGAAGGTGTTGATTGTATTAACAGTTCAGAGTTCATGAGAAGCAATTGAGCAATCCGCCTTCAGAGTTGTGGTATAGAACTTAATATGGGGGACCGAGCTTCGTTCCGGAGTACAACAGCATAGAAGCATGAAAGCATAGTTTATATTATTTATTCATTGATACACAGAACACAATTCATCCAATTGAATGGGGGAGGCCAACAGGCACAGTCCAAAACTGTATCTTCCCCGAATAATTTCGAGACTTTTCTTTTTGCTGGTGGTGCCTGAAAAAAAATTTTAGTTTCTAGTTATCGGTAGTTAATTTTATTTTATTTTTTGTAATAAGTGTGATTTATCAACCGTTGCATTGTTAAATTCTGGCAGTAAAGAATTGAATTGAATCGAATTTGATGTATACACTATAAATACCGTAGGTCCAAGAAGTAAGTTATGTTCCATACACTTTCGAATTATAATAATGTTCAGTCCAAACATTTAAAACGGAAAATCAAATTTATATTTTCTACAAATCAAATTGAATAACAAAATCACACTCACTAATAACTGAGAACTGTAAAATAATGATTAACTTTGAAAATGTTGATATAGGTACTTAAATTTGAAAGAAATGAATCTTGAATAACTAATATCGTTGGTCATGTCAACAAATCAGATAATGTTGATCGATAATTGGCAGATAATACTTCTCGTGAGATCCGCTGATTTATTGAAATACATAAATACATCTGAACATAATTCTGTCTCTCTCCCACACGGGCACTTGCATCTTCCGTTATCGACAGACGACGAAATTATCATATGTTTCTCCAAGGATGAATAATTATTATCCTTTTCATGTCCTTCAGCAAATTTTTCCAGGGATGAGACCTAGAGCAATCGAATTTTTATATCATAGACCTAATATGTTCCGAATTTGAAGAAAATCGTTAGAGCCGTTTTCGAAATCCGTTGGACATAAATGTATAACCATATAACCATATCGATATGAATATTTTTTTTAAAAATGTATGAATTAAGAGCTACTTGCGTAGCAAATATGCGTCAAACATAATATTTTTTCTATTCCGTACGTGTGTAAGCTAGTTCTTTGCTTTATAGTAAAATATCGGGGCACCGAGCTTCACTCGTTATTTTTATTTATTGATAAACAGAACACAATTTTCTCTAAAATGATCGTGCTTATATTTCACAGCTGACTATATGTCATCTTATGAATTTTGGGGATGCGATATTTTGATTTTTCACTCGCTCACTCACTTTTTTACTATCTACAGCTGTTTCAGGATGAATTATCCTTTTAATGTCGTTCAGCGAGTTTTCCCAAAGATGAGACCTAGTGCAATCGAATTTTTATATCATAAACCCCACTATGTTCCAAATTTCGTGAAAATCGTTAGAGCCATTTTCGAGATCTGTTGAACATAAATAACCAGATATAAATATATAAAAATACAAAAATTGCTCCCTTAACATAATAAGATAGATTCGTAAAATATACATTCATATTTTTGTGGTATACATGCATGATACAGCATTTATATACGTCTGTATGTCTTTTATTATAAATAGCTTGAACTATTACCCAAGATAAGTAAAGCTAGTTCACTTTTTGTTTTTGAAGCACAGCAGGTTCCTTCTGTAAACGGCAAATCCATTTTCTAAAGGCGAGCAGGTAAGTCGTTCAAACTTTGCGCCTTATTCTGAACGCTTTCGTCGTATCTTGTGTATTTTCTCGTATGTGAAAGCTTCAAACTTATCTGCTATATAAAAGACTCTATGCTCTTATATGCTTCAGAGACAGACAAGTCTTACGAAGTATATTTGTAGAGTCGTATAGGACACGCTTGAATGAACTCCACTGCATAATCGAGTAGCAAAAACTCGAGGTGGGTAAAGTTCATTCAAAGAAGTGCTTTGTATCCTAAAACAAAAGTTTCAAAGCGGACATCGAATTATTCAGGAGGAAAAAAAGACTGCCTTTTGCTAGGATTATGTCCAACTTTCAAAGTCTGGTTCCAATATAACACACTCATATTCTATTCCGAATTAAATCAATGATGCAATATCCATATGCAAATATTAAACTGACATGAATGTAATATATTGAATTGGAGTGTATTTGTCATGACAATACAGTACAGTGAATTGATCTCCATAAATACATTCATCGTTGATGAATTTGCGACTTTCTAAGGCTACTGAAATTATTAAAATACAATGGATCAGGTACCCTTTTTATCCTATTATATTAAGCGAGCAATTTTTGTATACTTGTTTATATCTGGTTATCTGGTTATATGGTTATTTATGTTCAACGGATCTCCAAAACGGCTCTACCAATTTCACGAAATTTGGAATTTCGGAATACAGTAGGTTTATGATATCAAAATTCGATTGCAATAGGTCTCATCCCTGGGAAAACTCGCTGAAGGACATGAAAAGGATAATATTCATCCTTGGAAAAAAAGATGATGATTTCGTCGTCTGTCGATAACAGAAGATGCGTGTGCCTGTGAGGGAGATCAGCTGTGTAAACAATTAGCTTACCGTATCTCGCAAAAATCTAGAACTTTTAATTGACTCGATCAAATACAGTAATCTGATTTGTTGACATGAGATGGTATATATATATATATATATATATATATATATTATATATATATATATATATATATATATATATATATATATATATTATATATATATATATATAGATATTGTATCATAGTACTCAAAGTTAATCATTATTTACAGTTTCAAGTGAATAGTAAGTGTTTTTTGTTATTCAATTTGGTATGTAAACAATCTAAATTAGAAATTTTATGTTTTCAAATATTTGGACTGAAAATTTCACCTGAATTCAAGTGTATGGAACATAACCTACTTTTTGGAATATCTATAGTGTATAAATCAGAATTTGGAGAAAGAACAGTTTGTGCTGTTCCTGTTAGTCCTTCCTCAATCATTTTGAAGAATTGAGTTTTGTTTATCAATAAATAAATAACGAGCAAAGCTCGGTGCCTCGATATTTCTATCTAAACACACAATTGGCCACTTTTCAAGAGCCATTTTCAAATGTGAGAATGCCTACACTTGAAAATGGCCCTTCATGAGTTGGAGCTAGTGAGTTTTGAGAAATAACAAGGGTCTAAGGAACTTGATAGCTTTTATGCCTTTCAATGAATGAATGAATGGATGAAAAAAGTTTTTTATTCACAAAAAGCAAATGTTACAAACATTTGAAATGCTAACTTTACAATAATTTGAAAGATATACTCCTCACCTAGAACGAGTCTGTGTGTGAGGAGGGTCGTGTGCAATACAGTATAGTCAATTTGCGTAGCACTTAACACTTGAAAAAATGTCTGTTTATGAATTATAACTACTTAAAAAATAATCGGCTATAATCACTCTATAGAGTATATACATAAGTTATGTAAAAACTTATTGGTTGATGAATCTTGTTTTGTGCAGATAAAAAAAAATCTATTAGGACCTATTATGTTATCCAACAGTACAGGAGAGGAAGTAAGAGATGGGATTTGAAATTTCAGATTAAGTGAAGGTAAGGTAAGGTAATACATCGATAAATAGAGAAACTCAATTATCAAGATTTTTGCAATAACTGTAAGTAGGAATTTGGAATTGATGTTGTTTTCCATGACGAAAAACTATATAATATCTTTGTTGTAGTTTAGACACTGCAGACTGATGAAGCTCCTCTTCAGGAGTGAAATGCATTCCTTAATACTCCAACTCCACAAAAGTAAGTTTTTTTTTTAATATCTACAGGTAACACACGTGTCTGAACTTCAACAGAGTTAAGAATTTGGGTCTGTACTTGCTGATTGAAGACTTGGAGTCTGATTCATGAACAGATTGATTTCAGGGAAAGGGTATGATTTTCGTATCATGATCTTCTCATATTTCTAATTTTGTCGTATGTTTTTTTTCAAATTTTTAAGCCTTCTCAAGTTTTTTGGAAGGTACTCCATACTCACTTACATACAAAGTTTCTTGCTCAATGTAAAATTTCATTTTGGAAGAATAAGAATTTGATTAGAACAAATGTGGAGTGAATAATAATGAATATTGCGTTAACCATACTCATTCCATCATATCATCCTGAGTTAATCGAATCACAAATCATTTCGAATTGAGTAACTAGTATTTTTGTGAACTGTAGATCTCACGAAGTTCTCTCATCAACAAATATCTGATGTCACCTGTTTGAAATGTTAACAAACTCAGTTCACGTTTGAATTTGTATTCCATATGATATAATTCATTCAGTTCCGTGATAATCTTTCCATCTGATGAAAACTAATTTTTTACAATCAAAAATATTATAATTTCTTCAGCATTATTGAGGTATTTGATCATTACCTATCAAATTAGTTTTTTTTTAATGTGAGAATATGATACTGATGGGCACGCATAATATACCATAGAGAAACAATAGCGTAAGTAAATATCCCATGATATAGGGCGTTTATGTCGTAACTTTTACTGTTATCTAAAGCCGACTACTGTCGATTATTGTCAATTTCTACCGTTTTTTTGGGGTGATAGTGTATGAACGGCATAATTCGAGAGACTACTAGCGTCAGACAGCTGCATAAGAAAGAACTACGTGAATTATCGGCTTGGGATAACAGTAAAAGTTGCGACATGAACGCCCTATACCATGGGATATCTATTATGCTATCGTTTCTCAATGATAATACCATGTCTGCAAAACAAAATATTGAGACCAAATACCTTAAAGATGCATTACTCTTCGAAGTCTTTGGTTGAAATCATAGACCTTATGGAAATAGACACGGCTTCTCCAGAACATCTGTGTAATCCACTTGTCATCTGATTGATTATGAATAATTCTATAGTCTGATCAATCCTATCTTCATCAAAGTAGATGATTCTATAATATAGTGATATCAGAGTATAGAGGAATTCCATTTCTTTTCATATAATCCTTAAAAGCAAAATTACAAAAAAAACCTTGTGTATACATCGACGCGCAGTTGAAAAAGGAATATTCCTGCTAAATCTCATGGAATTCTATCAACGCGTTTAGCCGTAGTTGCGTTACATACAGACAGACAAAAGAAAATTCGAGTTGAAACGTCATAGATCTCACTACGATCGGCCAATTACTAGTAGTTCTATGAACAGTAGACCTGGCGCAGTTATAACCATAGCCTCCTCTTATAATGTCCATCAGAGTGAATCCTGTCTGTATGTCGTGTCGGCGATATATCGGTGTGAAAACGGCTAATGGCAGTTGGTGTTGGTGTATCAAAGATGCAAACATCAAAAGCTAATCTCCTTTAAGACATACTTGCAACAGGTCAGCCCGAGTTGAGAGCGGAGAAAAGTCAAGAGAAAATGTTACTTTCAGTTATTATTGCATGCGATTAATAGTCCACCACCAGCTGATTTTTTACCAAGTTACATTGAGATATCAATGCATGCGTCAGTGCATGCAAATAGTCCACACACAGTGATTGATGATGAATAATTCTAAAGTCTGATGTTTAAGGTAATATTGGCGTTCGAAGGAGACTCCTCCTCCTTTTGTATATCCTTTAAATCAAAATTTCCAAAAAAACCCTGTGTATACGTCGAG